>NC_041219.1:29326649-29399844 GCF_002837175.3 Physeter macrocephalus | reverse complement strand
AGAAACGAAATTGAGTTATTTGTAGTGAGGTGGATGGACCTAGAGTCTGTCATACAGAGTGAAGTAAGTCAGAAAGAGGAAAACAAATACCGTATGCTAACACATATATATGGAATCTAAAAAAAAAAAAAGGTTCTGAAGAACATGGGGCAGGACAGGAATAAAGATGCAGACATAGAGAATGGACTTGAGGACACGGGGAGGGGGAAGGGTAAGCTGGGACGAAGTGAGAGAGTGGCATGGACTTACATACACTACCAAATGTAAAATAGATAGCTAGTGGGAAGCGGCAGAACAGCACAGGGAGATCAGCTGGGTGCTTTGTGACCACCTAGAGGGGTGGGATAGGGAGGGTGGGAGGGAGACGCAAGAGGGAGGAGATATCGGGATATATGTATATGTATATCTGATTCACTTTGTTATAAAGCAGAAACTAACACACCATTGTAAAGCAATTATAGTCCAATAAGGATGTTAAAAAAAATTATATAAACGAGTTTAAACCTAAGCATGGGTTTTAGGAAAAGTAACAGGCTGAGACAGTAAAAGGCAACTACTCCTAATTAAGTATCTGAGGATTAAAATAGAATTAAAGCAATAATTACAATATACTAAAATTAGATAGATAGAAAGGCTTGAATTTCAACCACATATTAAATATATTTTAGGCATTTAGAGTAGGGGAATTTGAATGTTTTCCTATGGACATTTTGCTGATAAATTTTAAAAAATCAATTGACAAAATGCATTTTTCAACTACATGGAAAAAGTATAAAAGAAATAATAACTCACGTAAGTGCAGACTATGTGCAAGGCATATTCCTAGAACTTTACTTGTAATGACTCATTTAATCCTCATAACAAGTCTATGACGTAGATACTATTACAATCCTAATTTACAGATGAGGAAACTGAGGTATACATAGGGTAGATAAGTTGCCCAAAGTCACTCTGCTAGTGAGTGGAAGATCTGGGATTCTTCTAGAGTTAGAATGCCAGAGTCTGCTCTCTAAGCATCTTACTATTCTGCCTTTGCAACATGATCAATAATCTTTTAATTCATTTTTGTTAAAGCAATATGAATTCCTGGTTAAAATAGTAAGTTACGGTATGTTTTATTACAACGTGGAATATCCAAATAAGTTCTATAGGATTTTAAGAAATATGAGTACATGCTAGAAATCACATTCTTGGGCTACAGGAACTGAAAACACGTAGTGATATTGTAATTTTTTTGTAGAAAAAAAATTAGAAAAAAACAACCCACTGCCCTGATAGGAAAAAAAATAAATAATAGTTAACTCTTATTAAATGCTTCCTATGTGCCAAGCATTATTCTCAGTGCTTTAATTAACTTATTCAATCCTATGGAAACCTACAAAATACATGTTATTATTACTCCCATTTTATGAATGAGGTTAAGTGGGCAGTAAAATGCTCACTGTCCCCTCCCACCTCTATTCTTTATTCCTGGAGATTTCTGGATCTTTGGTGTTTTCTTGTTTTATATTGTTAGGTAATTAGAAATGTTTAGGTGGCTTTTTCTGGTGAGGAAGGTTGGAATCGTTGATTGAGTTGAAGAATAATGCTGCTTAATGACAGAATAGGGAAAAAAACCCATGACAACTTTAAGGCATTTTGCTTTCTACCTGCCATGTAACTACTGCATAATCTAGTTTAGCAGAATGGTAATAGCCACAGGCTCTGGAGTCCAATTTTTCAAATCCTGGCTCTGTCTCTTCTTAGGTGATCTTGGGCAAGTTACTTAACTTCTAAAGATAGTGCTCTTGAGTGGATTACAGGGAAACATCTCTGCCTCATAGGGTAGGGATGGAAGAGGGCAAAGGGGAATAGAAGTCAACATGTGAAAGGGGATGAAAGGAAGGAGGTTATAAATTATCTAGAAATGTCTCCACCTATCATCATTCAACATTTTCCATTACCTATTTGATGTTTCCTATTTATTTAATGATGAAATCTGTTCAATTTCTGTTAGCGTCTTCTTAGTCATATGAGAACTTTCTAGAATTAATGTGCTTGTATGAGAACTGACCTACCAGGCCCACCCATGCTGCTTACAGTGAGATCACTTTTTTGCAGCTTGCTCTCAGTCTGTTTGCCATCTTTCCTGATGTGTCACCAATGCTGGCTGAACCACACCCACAAAAACAAATCAGAAACAGATTTTCTTTAGCCACATGTGACATTTGTGAGTTGGGATATTTTATTTTATTAATTTATTTATTTTTGGCTGCGTTGGTCTCTGTTGCTGGGCGTGGGCTTTCTGTAGTTGCAGCGAGCGGGGGCTACTCTTCGTTGTGGTGCCCCGGCTTCTCATTACGGTGGCTTCTCGCTGTGGAGCACGGGCTCTAGGCACACGGGCTTTAGTAGTTGTGGCATGCAGCCTCAGTAGTTGAGGCTTGTGGGCTCTAGAGCGCAGTCTCAGTAGTTGTGGCGCATGCTCTGCGGCATGTGGGATCTTCCCGGACTAGGGCTTGAACCTGTGTCCCCTGCATTGGCAGGCAGATTCTTAACCACTGCACCACCAGGGAAGTCCCGGGATATTTTAAATTAGGTCACATAGGTATCTAATTTATCATCCTTTTTCTGTTTTCAACAAGTATTTATTGAGAACTTATTCTGTGCCTGGCACTGGTGATAGAAGGATGAAGTAATACACTTGATGTCCCTGGCCACCTCATATTAGTGACAAGCCTAATATACCTTACACATTGCCAGGGCAGACTGTTTTTATATTTTTCATTTAAGTTGCTTTCAAACTCTTGACTGTTCATAACTTTTTCGTATAACCTGTGGTCTCTACTTTAGCCCTCTGCTTAGCTTCTATGCTAGCATCATTATTTGCAAATGTGTCCAAGCATCCAAACTTTATCCTTTTCTATCAAGGTCATGATTGATCTACACTCCTCTTTTGGCTCCATCCAGTGCTTTTTTTCTGATAGCGCAAGCTGGTTGCATGCGCTTACTTTGCACGCAGCACATATTATTCCCTTTGTGGTATTACCCCCTGTGAGGTCTAAAACTGTGCTATCCAATACTGAATGAATGAGTGAGTGAAATATATATATAACTTGAAACTGTGGATGTACTGCTATAAAGATGAATTGGCTATAATCTTTGCTCTTTTTAGTCTATAACTAAAGACCTGCCTTTCTAAAGAGAACTTTATGGGTTCAGTCAGATAAAATTAACTTTGACGTTGCTTGGGCACGAGATGACAGTTCAAAAAGTTGAGAATCTGGTGTCATTGTGTGTTTGGCATACATCATTAACACTGACATTTCTTAGTGAGAAAGTAGCAGCTATGCTATATAATCCTCTCTCTTTCTCTCTCTCTCAAGAACTTTTTATGGCAGAAATTAAGCCACAATGCAGTTTAAATTTGGCACTAAGCCAAAGTCTACAAATAACAAATGCTGGAGAGGGTGTGGAGAAAAGGGAACCCTCCTACACTGTTGGTGGGACTGTAAGTCAGTGCAGCCACTATGGAAAACAGTGTGGATGTTCCTCAGAAAACTAAAAATAGAATTACCATATGATCTAGCAATCCCACTCCTAGGCATAGACCGGAAAAAACTATAATTCAAAAAGATACATGCACCCCTATGTTCATAGCAGCACTATTCACAATAGCCACAACATGGAAACAACTTAAATGTCCATCGACAGATAAATGGATAAAGAAGATGTGGTACATATATACAATGGAATACTACTCAGTCATGAAAAAGAACAAAATAATGCCATTTGCAGCAACATGGATGCAACTAGAGATTATCATACTAAGTGAAGTAAATCAGAAAGAGAAAGACAAATACCATAAGATATCACTTATATGTGGAATCTAAAATATGGCACAAATGAACCTACCTACAAAACAGGAGCAGACTCACAGACATAGAGAACAGACATGTGGTTGCCAAGGGGGCTGGGGGGTGGGGGAGGGAAAGACTGGGAGTTTGGGATTAGCAGATGTAAACTATTATATATAGGACAGATAAACAACAAGGTCCTACTGTATAGCACAGGGAACTATATTCAATATCTTGTGATCAACCATAATGGATAAGAATATGAAAAAAAGTATCTATATGTGTATGACTGAGCCACTTTGCTGTACAGCAGAGATTGGCACAGCTTTGTAAATCAACTATAACTTCAATTTAAAAAAGGGAACTAAGCCAAACAACTACGATTCATTATTATCATTACCACCTTACCGTTATCTAATCACAAATATTATTATTACTACTAGTGAGATTTGTAATTTATTAGTTTTATGTTGACTCTTCCCCCAAGCAATTCACCCAACTTTCCATTTTTTTACCTCATCATAATTGTGTGTGTTTATATAAACGGAAGTGACAATTTACTTAATTACGTAATACTAAAGTTAAAGAACACTGAATCAATACTGATTTGGGGTGGAAGAAGAGGCTACCATACTAAAGCTGTATTATAGAAACCCATCTCCTAGACATAGTATTTTTCTGCTTGCAGCCAAAGAATCTTTTTGAAACATATTTAGGGTTATTTTTGGAGCCAGACATTTGCAGATTATCACTACTTGCTCGAGAGATAACCCACAGTCCTAATCAGACAGAAAAATGAAACACACAGGTAAGGCCACTACATCAGCCTTGCAGGTTGTGCACTGCAAATTTCAGGAAACACCATTCACAGAGACAGTGATGTGAATGGTGCCTCTGATGTTGTGCAACAAAGCAAGTTGCACATTTGGAAGTACTGGAAATATTGTAGGAAGATATAAAGAACTCTTCATTAATGTGCTAAGTAGACCCATGGTCATCTCATTGTCTTTGAAAGTACTTTCATTTTTTAATTACGTTTTTCCTGGAAGCCATGAATATTAAGAAATAATTTGAATGCAAAGAGAAAGATAATTTCTCAATAGGGTATTGATTTCACTATCAATATTCAATTTCAAAAAAAAATACACCATTGGAAATGAGAAAAGTGATTTTAAAACATGGACTTAGAAAGTGCATAAAGAGCAATTCACCTAGTAGAAAAGGAAGGTAAGGGTATGGGAAATGATTAAGGTAGGATATGACTCTAGCAATAGGGCAGATTAGACAACTTGATTTCTCTCAGTACAAAACACCTAGTGCTGGGTTAAAAAAAATCTTTTAAATACATTGCTTACCTCACAAAATAATAAGGGAAATCACCGGTCTTCCAGTATTGCGACTATTCAAAATGTACTAAGTGTTCTAGCCAGCGTAATTAGCAAAGAAAAACAAAAGTTTTAAGGACTGGAAGTAAACCATGTGTATACACATATGATATGATTGTTTATACAGAAAAATCCAAAAAGTAAAAATATCAGAACTATGAATTTATTAAGGTTGCTAGATATTAGATCAATACACAAAAAATCAGTTATGTACCAATATACCAACAACAATGATTTTTAAAATATTATTTTTAAAAAGATATTTATAAAAATAACCAAAAATAGTGTCTAGGAATGTCTGATTAAAGATTGACAAGATTTTTATGAAGAAAAGTATAAAACTCTATTGAAATGTCTTAAAGAGGACTTAAATACATGGAGAGTTATACCATACCCATAAAAATGTAAATTCAATTTCCTAAAAAAGTAAATACTCCTAAAATTAACGTTTAATGTAATACAATTTCAATTTAACCCAACTCAACAGATGTGAGTAGTGGAATAGAATTGAGTTGCTGGTATTTGAAGTGAATCTGGAATTCTCTGGGGAACCTTATATAATAAATGGTACCTCTGATAGAAAAAAAAAATCCCTGTAAAGTTTGTTATCAGAAAGATGAATGCTCAGATATATGTATACTGCAAAGAGAAAAGCTGTCTTATATACCAAGAACTGGATCGTAATGTCAACATTAGGAAATTAGGAATGTGATTTCTTGGCAAAGGAATTGCTATCTCAGTTGCAAGATGGCATTTTTCATCTATGACTCAGAAGGGAAGTCTGGAATACCAGCCCAGTGCCTAAGATACAGACTCTAGGTTTCCAGATCTAGAAAGGAGAATGTTTTAGCAAGTGTACCCTGCCACACATGAGAGCATCCAAAGCATCCAGAGGTATCTGAATGACTATACCTCACCCAAAGGCCACTTGTTAAACTATAACAGACATGCCACCTGTTCCTTCAGAGGCCAATAAGTGATCTTTGAACAGGGTTGGAGTTAAAAAGTAAACCTATGGTTCACGTTTTTGGATTGCTATAACTAAAATGCAACAACTGACTTGATATAAGTATGCAGTCAGTGTTTGCTTCTAAGATTGGCTCAGTGTTTACATTTTAAAGGAAGAACACATATATTATGAAAGAGGTTTTCCAAATAGTCTGATTGCTTTTGAAGGAGCTCGTAAAACTATAACACTATGTAATCAGTCAAACTTTCTGTACTACAGTTACCTTTACAACTCTATAACTGTGATTTTCTGGTATTTTACAGTGAAAACAGGGTCAGCTCAAAATATGAGATTATAGATGTTGTTTTTAAGAGTTATTACTTTTTAATTAAAAATGATGAGTTCTCAAGAAGACAAAGATAAAATAAGCTTTTTTTTCAATAGGTGTGAAACCATCATTTAGAATATGGAAAAATCTCAGACTAGTGACATGATTGCTGTTTCCTTTCAACATTTTCTTCTGTGTTTCTGGCTTACCCTCTCACCCAGCTTTTCCTCTCATACATCCTCTTCATTGTTAGAAAGAGGTAATAGGCAAAAATGAAAAACTTCATGAAAAGCATGCATGGAAATCTGTTTCCTCCATTATAAACTTTAAGTGTAATTAAGTTTTTTTATTTACTTTTCTCTTCTGTTGTTTTGTTCACTAGTTGTAAAAAGTGAGTATAGGACTTCCCTGGTGGCGCAGTGGTTAAGAATCCGCCTGCCAATGCAGGGGACATGGATTTGAGCCCTAGTCCGCGAAGATCCCACATGCTGCGGGGCAACTAAGCCCGTGTGGCACAACTACTGAGCCTGCACTCTAGAGTCCGTGAGCCACAATTACTGAGCCCATGTGCCACAAGTACTGAAGCCTGTGCGCCTAGAGCCCGTGCTCCGAAACAAGAGAAGCCACCGCAATGAGAAGCCCGCGCACCACAATGAAGAGTAGCCCCCACTCACTGCAATTAGAGAAAGCCCGTGCACAGCAACGAAGACCCAACGCAGCCAAAAATAAAAAATAAATAAATAAATAAATAAATAATTTTTTTAAAAAAAGTGAGTATAATTTGAAAAAGGTGAAAACAGCAAGGGTATAGATGACCTGAACAGATCAGTCAATTTGATCGAGTTGACATTTACAGACTACTCCATCCAACAACAGCAGACTCACAAGAAGTATACACCAAGAAAGAACATACTCTGGGCTGTAAGACACACGTTAATAAACTTGAAAGAATAGAAATCAAACATGATATGTTCTCAGACCACAATGAATTAAACTAAAAACAAATAACAGAAAGATAACTGGAAAGTCCCCAAATATCTGGAAATTAAACAGCATACCTCTAAGTAACTCAGGAGCCAAAGAAGAAATCTCCAGAGAAATTTTAAGATATTTTGAATTAAAGAAAAATAAAAGTACAACTTACCAAAATTTGTGGGACACAGCAAAATCAACTTGCTTAGAGGAAAATTTATAGCATTAAATGCATATATCAGAAAAAGAGAACTAAAAACAATAATCTAAGCTTCCACCTTAGGAATCCAGTGCAAAGGGTAAAATAAAACTGAATAGCAAGCATAGAAAAAAATGTTCAATTTTGCATATAATCCAGTAAAGGAAAAGCAAATAAAAAATCATTTTTCACATACTGAACTAGGAAACTTATATTTCTAAAGTATAATACCCAATGCTGGTATGGGTGAGGTGAAATAGGCACCATATTGGTGGTAGTTGTACAGATTGATGTAACCTTTTTGGAAAATAAATTTGGCAATGTGACCTTAAATGTATTTAATGTGGCCTTTAAATGTATGTATTTGACCTGGTGTTTCCATTTTAATGATTATAAACAAATAATCCCAGATTAAGAAAATATGTAATCCACATAAATAGCTATAAAAGTATTATTTATAGCAAAAATCTGAAAATAGCCCAAGTGTCCAAATAAGTGTGGCACTAAGTTGAACAAGGAATATCCAATCACTGGAATAGTTAATGGCCATGAAAATTGATATTTTGAAATAATTTCTAATAAATTAATAAGTGAAAGCATATGGAACAAAATTGTATGGATAGAAATACAATCAGAAATAAATATACCAAAATGAAAACTGGTTTTTTGGTATGATGGGTTTGCTCTTTTTGCCGCTTTTCCATATTTTCCAAAGACCCATGATGGACATAGTGGCTCTGGAGAACAGTGGTTTGGATTACGGTCTCAGCTCTGCTGTGCGAGTCTCAGTTCTCATTTGTAAAGTGAGGATGATGATTGAAGGTTTCTCCCTGGTGTGACTGTGAGGACTGAAGGTGATAATGTATGTCACGTGTTTAGCACAGGGCCTGCAGTGCTTTAAGTCCCCAGTAAACACTAGCTATTGTTACTGGTTATAATAGTTTAAAAAACAATGTCCCATCGAGAGTAAGCACATTAGGACAGGTTCATCCAAATTTGCATAGGGAATTTTTATTTCTATTTACTGATCCCTTTGGATTACATGCATATTCAAGGTATTTGTTTACTGATTGCAGGATATTTTGAGTCCATAGAGGGGCAATTAAATATCCTTTTGTATACAAAAAAAGTACATACTAGAAAACCACAAATGTATTTGACTCTCTTCGTATATTTAAAAGTATGCATATAGCTGATTCACTTTGTTATACAGCAGAAACTAACACAACACTGTAAAGCAATTATACTCCAATAAAGATGTTAAGAAAATAAATAATAAATAAATAAACAAAAGAAGCATCAAAGCGTCATTGGAAAAAAAAAAGTACTATACCCAGGACCACTCCAGTGAGACTGAAAAAAGAATTCAAAGCTACTGTTTAGCTACATATTACTTCAAGTCTGCAGGTTTTGATTTTTGTTTTTTCCAGAGTAAGAGATAGTAATCTGTACCTCTTTCTTTTCCCCTGTTGGGTCGGTAGGAAGACAGAGAATGTGATAATTTCAGAGCAAACTTCCTATAGGGTCATTAGTAGACTGAGAAATCTCCTACTGCTTCAGGATTCTTTTTAATATAAATTCTAATACGGCTTTAAAAGTGTTAATATAATTCTATATGCTTTCATTACCAAAAGCAGAGTTCTGTCCGTAATAGGGATATCATGTATTCTAACAATAATCAATCATTTTAAAAGAGGATTCCTTCTTTTCTGTTTGTAATAAAACCTGCCTTCATTCAAACAATCTATTTTTTTTAAAATAATTTGTTTAATTTATTTATTTTTGGCTGCGTTGGGTCTTCATTGCTGGGCGCAGGCTTTTTTTTCATTGTGGCGAGCAAGGGCTACTCTTTGTTGCAGTGTGTGGGCTTCTCCTTGCAGTGGCTTATCTTGTTGTGGAGCACAGGCTCTAGGTGCATGGGCTTCAGTAGTTGCAGTACGCAGGCTCAGTAGTTGTGGCTTATGGGCTCTAGAGCGCAGCCTCAGTAGTTGTGGTGCATGGGCTTAGTTGCTCCACGGCATGTGGGATCTTCCCAGACCAGGGCTCGAACCCGCGTCCCCTGCATTGGCAGGCAGACTCTCAACCACTGCACCACCAGGGAAGCCCATAGATTTCAAATGTATAATTTCAGCAGACCTCAGCTTTCTCATGTCAAAAAAAGGAGGTTGGCCTAATAACATCCAAAGTCTTTTCCTATGCCAATGCTTTATCATGATAATTACGAATTAGGTAGTTACAATACTGACGGAAAATGTTCTTAAATTATCCACTTTTCTTGGGGATTTCAATTTATGGTTTATTGCTTATTGTTTCAACTGTATCTTTTTTTTCTGGCCACGTGGTGCGGCTTGGGGGATCTTAGTTCCCCGACCAGGGGTTGAACCCAGGGCCTTGGCAGTGAAAGCAGCAAGTCCTAACCACTGGACCGCCAGGGAAGTCCCTCAACTGTATCTTTATGTAAATCATTCCTAAACCTGTATCTGGACAATTGACTGCTCTGCCATTCTCTCTAGTTCAACCTGTTCAAGGCCATCTCCTATTGCCCCACCTCCTAAACCAACTAAATTTCCTGATTCTCCTATTCTTGCTAAATAAACTATTATTTTTTTCAACTAACCAGATTCGGAGTCACCGAGTCATTTTAACTTCTTCTTCCATCAATCCCATGACCAATTACAAAATCCTGTCAATTCCTTAGTTTTTTTTGTTTTTTCTTCAACCCTTCTCTCTCTTTCCGTTTTCCCTATCATCATCTTGCTTTATATCCAAGCCTCCTCACAAAGTAGCTCTCAACACTCCTTCTAGGTCTTCCTTTTTCTAATTTATTATATTATATGCCACATCTAGATAATAACAGTTGTAATCATGAAACTTTCCAACACAGATCAGCTGGACTCACCAAAGCATTAACTGTTTGGCCCTAGTCTACTTTTTCTCCTCATCTCCTACTGACCCTATAAATCCCCTCTCCTATTAGACTCCACTCACTCTCCCAGAAGGCACTTTGTGTATTCACACCTGACCATTACAAGCAAGGCTCACCCACACTGGCCACCACATCTGTCCAAACCAGTCCAATTGTTAAGAGCTCAACTATGTCCATAGCCTCCATGTAGCATTTCTAACCTCCTAGGCCCATAGCGTTCCACCTGCTGCTAATAACCTATTTATGTGTCACTAATCAGGTATCACTTTATCATATTCTGCCTTAAGTTGTTATAACTTTAGGGACTTCCCTGGCAGTCCAATGGTTAAGACTTCGCCTTCCAATGCAGGGGTGCGGGTTCAATCCCTGGTCAGGAAGCTAAGATCTCACATGCCTGGCAGCCAAAAAACCAAAAACATAAAACAGATTGTAACAAATTCAATAAAGACTTTAAAAATGGTCCACATCAAAAAAAACTTTTAAAAAAATTTGTTGTAATTTTAAAATAAAAATGTGATCATAACAATTATATGGTATTGCTGAAAGTTTCGAAGCTAGAGAAACATGCATCTCTAGTTTTTTTGACACATTCCATGCCTTTTTCATATGTATGTTTCCCATAGTTCTAACTAAAGCATAAATATAATTTTGCTTCATGTTTTCCCCCACTTAATATATAAGAAAAATACTATAATTGAGGATAATGAAGTGATCCATGGGATGATAGAGGGGGCAACTAACCCTGTTGGAAGAGGAGAGAGCAAGAGCGAAATGTGTCATAGTAGTTATTGTCTGAACTGAATTTCCGAGGACCTGCCAGAATTAGCCAGAAGGAGAAGAGAAGAGAGGAGGCAAAGGAAGGGAGAGAGCATGCAGGAACAAGAGGCATGAAGCCTGTTACCCACTCAGAGACGGCAGGAAGTTCACTCCGGGTGGAACCAGAGACGCTGTGGCAGGAACTGGTACATCATAGCAGGTTTGGGTGCCAAGCAGCATGAATTCCATCTGTCAACGATGTGGAGCCATGAAATATGTTAATAGGTGCTTGGGCCAGATATACTAGTGAAATTTGATGACATACACAGTATGTCTACTTGACATCAAACTCCTCTTCCTTCTAATAGAAGAAACCTGATTTTTATTTTTATTTATTTATTTATTTTTTATTTATTTTTTTTTTTGCGGTACGCGGGCCTCTCACTGTTGTGGCCTCCCCCGTTGCGGAGCACAGTCTCCGGACGCACAGGCTCAGCGGCCATGGCTCACGGGCCCAGCCGCTCCGCGGCATGTGGGATCTTCCCAGACCGGGGCACAAACCCGCGTCCCCTGCATCGGCAGGAGGACTCCCAACCACTGCGCCACCAGGGAAGCCCAAGAAGCCTGATTTTTTAAGGGTGGCAATGTGCCCAGTTAAAATATTCACCTCTTCAGACTTCCTCAGGGTCTGGAAAGGCCACATAACCCAGTTCAGGAAATTAGATATAAGCAGGTGGGTGGGGCTGCTGGGGAAGCTTTTTAAGACTCAGATGGCATACATCTTTTTTCCTTTTCTCTTTTCCATTTCTCTTGCCTAGAAGGGGGATACAAGTCCTGGAGGTGGAACAGCCATCTTGCGACCATGAGGAAGAAAGCCACGCAAGTCCTGATGACTTCTTGAGCAGCTGCACTTGTTCTGGACTGTCTACCTCCTGACTTCCTGTCATGGGAAGAAAATCAATCTCAATTTGGTTAAGCTAGTGAGTTGAGTCCATGCAACTGAATGCAATCCTATGTAATATAATGTTATGTCCATTTCTTAAAGATTTGCAATGAACTTAGCATATGAAAGGTGCTGAGAAGTCCTATTTAATTTTGTTTAACCTAATATTGATATCATTTGACAATAGAACTGTTTTTCCTCAGAACACTTAGTATATCTCACCGAGCATGAGTATTCTGCAGAAGTTTGGAAAATACTACTCATTTGTGTTGATCCAGTAGATGGATAGTTGTGACCTTCTACTAAGATAGGAAACACAGGAGGATTAACCTGCTAGGGGAGAAAGATAGTGAGTTTAGTTTTAAATGTGTTGAATTTGAGATGTCTAAGTGGAGCTGTCCATTGACAGCCCTGAGGCCCACAACTGACGTGGGCCCACGAGTAAATAAGGTAGGTGGTAGTTAAATCCATGGCTCAGTGGGTTCAACTGTAATTGTTAAGGTAGAAAATATTCTATGAGTGTTTTTACCAATGAGGAAATTGGCAATCTAGTCTCACACCCTTTCTTTAACTGCCTTGCTATGCCACCTCTCTTGAAAGAGGAAATGGAAAGAATACTGTGCTTAGAGTCAGACACACGGGGGGTTCAAATCCTGCATTGTCGGTTTACTTAGCTGTTTGACCTTGGCTCAGATATTTAACTTCTCTGAGCTTCAGTTTTCTCATCAAGTGGTTGACAACCTAACCATATAAAGTTGCTGTGAGAATTATGAAGTATTCAGCATTGTGCCTGGTAAATTGCAGCTGCTCCATTAGTGCCAATCCTCCTTTCCCTCTAGTTAAAAAAGATTTGTTGCTTCATACTTTCATCTCCTGTGCAGTGCCTTTTATACAGCTAAAACAGCATTTAAAATTAAGCCAGGGCAACGATTTCATTTCTGCCTATTAAATATCCATATATAACTTGAAGATGGAATTCTAGGGCAGGTCAAAAGAGATTATATGTACTTGATGGATTTGTAGTTTATTAGATTATGTATTTAACAAAACTTAAAGTGCTTCCAATGTGTCTTGCTCTTTTCTACCATTTCATAAATATAAACTCATTTAATATTCATAATACCTTATTAATTAGATACTGTTATTATTTCCATACAGCAAATAAGGAAACGTCTTGCACCAAGAGGTTAAATAACTTGCCCACACTCACACAGCTAGCAGGTGGCAGAGCCAGGCTTAAAATCTGGGGAGTCAGACCCCATTGTCCAGGCTCCTAATTACTATACTGCTATATAAAAGATATAAATAAGAAAAATTACCCATATTGCTTACTGTTCTTTCATCCTCATGAGGCCTTTGGTAGCTGTTTCTTTATCTATTTCCCTACGTTTAAAAAAGTAGTTATTTGTCTCTGAGCATCTTTTCATTAATGTCAGAAATAGCAATATGTATAGAAAGTTTTAGCTAAGAGCTATTTTGAAGAGAAAATGTTTAAAATTTGTGTCAATACAGTGCTGTCCAGAGTAGCTATCTCTGTAGCAACAACAGAACTGTTCTTGTTTGTTTGAATTTTCTAGACTCCATATAATTAATTTGAACATGAGAGAGCATGTGTGCACTTTTTTTTTTTTTTTTTTTTAAGGAAAGTACTGCTTACCTTCCTGGAAGAGCACATGTATTTTCAAAGGCTCTTACTCCCTTCCCAGGAATGAGCAGCTGTAGCCAGGAAGCAGATGAAATAAGAAACACAGTGCCAGTGGCAGGAGGCTTAGATTAAAGCTTAAGGAAATTCCCAGGATGGTGTTTTTAAAGGGCATTTGAAGGGCATAGACCAGGTAGAAAACAAAATATAGGATTATTTCAATGGAAACAATTCTCCATTTCATTGTCTCCTAAAAGCCTTCTAGTTCAAAAAGAGAAGATTGTACTCATGGAAAACTGATGGATAAAAATGATTAAATGATTAAAACAAACAAACAAACAAACAAACAAATCTGGAAACCCATGTCCTATCTCTGGTGTATATTTATTGGATGATCTTAATTTGGCATTTATATCTTTCACATCATTTTCTCTCTCTGAAAATGTGCAAAATTATACCTGTTCCTTCCCACACATTGATGCTTCCAGGATAAATGAGATACTGTTTATAGTTCCATGGAGGAAAGATAATAGGTATACTAAAAATATCACTATTTCAAAGTCCCTGCTTTCCTTGGAAATGTATAGTAATACCAATGTATACTGTGTTATTGAATCAAATTTTCTATAGAAGTGATGATTTTTTCAGAAAATAGATACTTATCCCATTCAGGAGTAACAGTTTCCTTTTAAAAATTTAACCATTTTTCAAATTTAGCAATTTGAATTTTTTGCTTTTTTTCCTTAATATTTATTGAATGCTTGCTGTCTGCAATGTATTTTAGTGGAACTCTTTCCTTCTGGTTAAACAAAACATGTTTTATGTTTTATTAATGACTCTTTAAGACATCAATATATAAAAAGGGGATTTTAGTTTGCTTCAAGCATAATATCAGCTGACATCATAAAGCTTCTAATACATTTTTAGGCTAATGAAATATAAGCCCTAGAGCTAAGTTAAAGGAACTACTAGTTCAGTTCTATTCTGCACCGATTCAGACAAACCTGGAGTTGAGTTCTAGTTGCACAGTATAAAAGCAACATTGACAAACTGTAGTATATCTGAAAAGGGGTGAATAAGATGGTTAAAGATTTGGAAATCATGCTACATGGGCAATTAAACACTTGAAGAAGAGAATAGTTAGGAGGAGCAATAAAACTTGACTTCAAATCTTCAAATACCTATTAGAAAAGAGATTGGACCTATTCTGTATTGTTGCAGACAACTAAACTATAAACATAGGTAGAATTTTAAGAAGAAAGATGTCACAGTTAAACAAAATGGTACCAAAAATGAAAAGGGCTGCTTTTGAGGCTTTTGTTTACTGAGATTTCTAGAACAGAAACTGGATGACCATTGGACAGAGATTTTGTGGAGAGGATTCATGACAGGGTAAGAAGTTGGCCTCAAAGACCCCTAAGGTTCCTCTTGATGCTAAATAATCCCATGATCCATTAGAAACTTCATTTACTGTACTAAGTTATACTAGAGTGACACCTTTGCAGCCTTTTGGTGCTTTGCCTCTAAACTAAAAGTCTTCAGATGGCTGTGGGGTTTTTGGTCCTTATGGCTACTTTTTTCTTACCACTTTGCAACTCATTCCTTGTTTTAACAGGATTCTGCTTCATTCTACTTTGTTACTTCTTATATGCTATGGTCTAGGATAACAGCATAACCAAACTTATTAACATTGCATGAATAATTTAAGTGAAGACCTAAAGAGCTCTCCTGTGAATAAGGTCTTTGGTGCATGGACTTCTTGCCATCTAGTTTAGTTCTTAAAGGCCCTTTTATCTTTCTTTCAAGTTCTCAGGAGTAGTCTAGATTTGTCAATTATGTGGCTTCTGAAAACTGGTTATCAAAATTCCATGCTAAGCTTCCTACTAATTCATAATTTTTTAAAAAAAATTCTAAACTCATTATTAAAATTTTCAAAAACACTTAATCATAGGCAATATATGCTGATCACTGAGCAAGATTTTCCTTAGGTAGGTAAACTTTTCCTGTATAGTTTCTTCAAAATGAAAATAGAAAAAAAGAAAAAAGAAAAAAAATTTTTAAATGAAAATAGAATTTATAACTAAATTAGACTATACAACCAAATGAAATTTATTAGAATGCTAATTACTCTTCTCTCCTGAGCTGCCTCATCTTGGTATAAACGTACAGATTTCTTTAGAATATGGAGAATCATTCTGATTTCACTGGTTTTCTTCTTAATCCCTGCTCTTAGTATACAGTAATAGCTTTAACATTACTCAGTCAAAAACATTTAATGAAAATTTACTATATATCTAGCAGGTGTTCTCAGTTAAGAATAAAAGAAAAACATAATAATGTTTTATATAGACTAAGTATAAAAGACTGCTTGACCATTAAGGCGTTTACTCTCTTGTTAAAGGAAACAGGAACCAGTTACAGAGCCATCAAGGAAGTATATTATCAAGGCAGGATTGGTGCAGATATTATGCCCCTAACACTTGTCATGAGAAATGGAGTAGTTCTGCCTCAATATAGTAGAATCAGAAGTTAGTAATAAAAGTGCATTTTCTTTTTTTTAAGATTTGCTTTGTTAATTAGGTTAATATTGGTGCTAAGAGCCTTTGGTTGTTATAATTTCCTATCATTTATTTGGTAAGAATATTTGGAGACGTGTTTCACTGACTTCATCGGGAACATGTCTATAAGATATGAAGAAAGCCCTAACACTGACAATATCTGAAAATTTCAAAGGGTTTATTTTCTAAAGTGTTACACAAATTGCTGTTCCACACCTTCTGCCACTTCCCAGTGTTGGCCAGAATAATTTTAATGTCTCCCAAATGGATGATGCTGACCTTGCCCCAGTCCCTCCTGGGAGATATAAACTTCTTACATGTCCCCAGCTGAGTCATAAATAATATCTACATATGCCCCAGAGCTCTGAACTGTCGTCATCAGTTAATACACACAACTGAATGGTATCTGTAAAGTAGATAATTTTCTGGAAAATATTTAAAGGCACAAAATGAACACTGCAATAAAAAATTTCTTTCTACTTAACTTTAACCAGTTTCCCTGGATGTGTACGTAGAATTATATCTTCATAGAACTTGCAAAAGTCCCAGACTCAAGGGCTGTGTAACCGTCTTCCATAAGCAGCAGCCTTGAGCAATCCTATCCACAATTAGCTGCTTGCCGTCGCTACCAAATTGTTCCCCATACGTTATTACACAACATTGTTTCGCAGCACAACTGGAGTGAGAGTGCTTGGAAGGACCAAAGAGGTTGTCTTTGTCGTGCCCCTGCCTCTAGACAAGGATGTTCTTCAACTGGGCACTAGCTAATCCTGTGACCCTTTTCTTTTAGCACCTTGAGTTTGAATTAGGGAACACGTTTTACATCAAAACGGATACACCTCAGATAAAGTAAGCATTGATTGTTTAGCCAAGATGCCCTCCCCCACCCCCCGAAAGTCAGCAGAGAAGCGGCGAATGCCACTTAGCAGTTAATGAGCTCTCCCTTGCCCTTGACCCCGGACTGGATGAGGGGTTCCATCCCTGGGTCGTTAGACTCTGGGAGAAGGGGTGGCGGGAGAAGAGGAGGGCTTGTTTTTGTTGGGGGATGTGGGAAGTAGGAGCTAGCCTGTTTCGCGGTTTTTTAAGCCCCTTGGCATGCCCTGACCTGATCAAGAGGGAGTCAACTGCTCTCTGGAATGTTCCGGCAGAAGGTGGGAGACTGCTTCCAGAGGAGGCCTGTGGGTGCTGGAGGGCACCAGGGGGGTCACACAGGGAGATGCAGGGCAAGAGACGGGAGGGGCACGAGGGAAGCTGGGGTGCGAGGTGACGGACGCGCGCGGGGGCTGAGGCGGGCGGGTGGAGCTGGCAGCGAGGCAGCGGGGGCGGCTGGTCGGGCGAGAGGATCCCTCCCCGGGCGGCGGCGGCGACCCGACCGCGCGGGCTACTGCGCCCAGGCTGTCAAGCGAGCGCGGGGGGCGGGCGGGAGGAAGGGGTGGAGGTGCGAGGGGAGGAGGGCTGGCACCGGAGCGCCGCGGTGTCGGTGCAATAAAAATGCATCCCATGGAACTGCCCATGGAGAAGGACGGGACCGAGACGCAGCAGCAAGAGGACGTGGTAAAAGCGGAGGAGGACGCCCAGGAGGCGGTGGCGGCGGCGGCGGCGGAGGCGGCCGGGAAGTGAAAGGTCTCGCAAAGTTCAGCGGTTGCTGCGGGCGCCGAGCCCCGGGCTAGCGGCGGAGGAGCCCGCAGGACCGCTCCGCGGGGCAGCGCGGCCAGGCGGGCTATGGTGCCGGAGCTCCCGCCGCCCCCGAGGTGCCCGCGCCCCTCCAGGCCGGTGCGCGAGGGTCACCCCACCGCCTGGCGCGGCCCCAGCCCGCAGCTCCCCGCCGCCGGCGCCCACTGACCGAGCCTGGCGCCCCAGGAGGAGGAAGAAATAAAGATCCCCGGTTCCTCCCGAGGACTGCTGGCGCTTCAGCCCGCGGCCGCGAGGGCTCGACTCCCTCCCGCACCCGCCCGGCCCGGGTCCTCCCGGCTCCTCCCGGCCATGGGGAGCTGCGCGCGGCTGCTGCTGCTCTGGGGCTGCTCCGCGGTGGCCGCAGGTGGGTGGTGACGCTGCCGGGCCCCCAACCCCCTTCCTTCGCCCCTTGTGTGCCCCACCTCGGGACTCGGGGGAGCAGGCGAGTGCAGGCTGAGAGCGCAGAGCTCAGCTCCCAAGGATGAAATGAGTGGCCATGTTCCGCCTCCTTTCCCCGGGTCTCAGCAGTTTAAAATACTACTGATTTTTTTTTTTTTTTTTTTTTTGCAACTGCGATACACATGCCTTTGGATAACCCGATATCCTGGGTGCGCCCTGCCGGAGACAGCGCGACCTTGGTTTTTTTTCTCGGTTTGGACTTGTAAAAAACTGCCTTTCCATTTTGTGAGGGAACAAAGGACGAAGCTCGCCATCCCCCGGCACTTCATGGCCTGAGGAATGATGGGGAGGGGTGGCCCAGCGACCCTGGGCGCGCGTGGGCCGGGGCCGCTCTCATGTTGAGAGCGATCGCCGTCGTCCCCGACCTCATGCTGGGTACTAGGGAGCCAGGTGGGGACACCTGGGGCGGGGTGAGTGGCCTCTCCCCGGGCAGTGTCTAGAACTCAGTGAGACCCCGGGCTGGGACGATAGGTAGTGATCGCCCCGGGTTGCACGGAGCCGGCTTGCCGCCCTTGGGGAATTGGTACCCTGGCCGAGGCTCCGCGGGAGGTCGGAGGCGGGTCTGCTTCCTGTCTCGGTAACTGGACGACCTGTAGAGGCGTCGTCAGATGCGCTCTCCCTCCCACTCCCATCCCGGCTGCCTAGGGCTGCCCTTGGCCACCTGTTCCTAGCTTGCCGTTTCTAAATTTGGGAACCCCTTTTGCTCCTCTCCCTCCTCTTGCAGGTCACCTGGTTTCCAGTTAGGCGTAAGTGCGGTTCAGGGTGTAAGGGGGAAAGAAAGTGAGGGACTCTTTGGCCACTTGGTCTCTCAAACGCATCTCGCTTGCTCCAGAAAGGGGAGTGTGGGCTGGAGGGACGGACTGGTGGAGAGAGAACATTGGCACACTTCTCCCTTCCCTTCGGTTTCATCCACTCAGCCCCCAGAGACGCTAGCATGAAGTAAAAGCCAGGCTTTAGAGTCTGCATCCCAAACGCGTCGGACTCTTAGGAGCATCCTTGCTATACTTGGATGGCCACTTCTTTAGGGATCTCTAAGTATTGTGTCCACCGATTATTTATCTGGCTCCAGTCTTTTCTGGATTTCTTCCTAGTCTGGGGTGGGGGCATCTAAAATTATTCAGTACTTTCCCCAAGGAGCCGTTAAAGGTCTAAGCTTTTACTTTAATTCTTGCTACTTATGCACCCCTGCATGCACTTATGCATGCTCCCCCAACCACAAAGTGAACTTTAATAAACCTTTCCCTTTTCAAACCGTGTTATGGCAAAAAACATGCAAGCAATCAAGAGGTTGTAAATAAATATCACAAGGCAAGTGTTTCAAGTCAAAAATACTTGTACGGGCAGTATATGATTTTCCCTGAAATGCTTTACAGGTGAGTCATAGCACACTGTGTGTTTGGGTGATCCTGGCCACAAGCAACTGTTGCCCCAGCTAATCAGAAAAGGCAAACAGAGTCCAGGCATAACACACACTTGAATTTGACATTTAAAAAATATGCCTAAGGAAGCCCTTTCTTATGGTTGCAAAGAACCATAAGGCTCGTGAGGCTCGTGATAGTCAGTGAGTGTGTGAAATGTCTCTCTTTTGGTCTAAGCTGTCATTTGGCTTCTCCAACAGTATAGTGATAACAATTCAGAGATGCTCCCTCTTAAGAAGCAGAAACGTTCAATTAGCCGGAATTTGGGGTTTGACTTCTTTTTCCTTTTTTCCCCTCTCTGTTTTAACTTTTAAAATAGATAATTTTGCTTCAGGTATTCATAATTAAAATGGCAAGCCCAAATTAAGGATTATATTATGTAGTCAGGATGTTAGTAGGCATATAATGTTTATCATTTTAAGTAATTTTGAAACATTAAAGTCTGTTGGACCTTTGTTTGGGTGGAAGCGCATGTTTCTTTAGGAAGGTGTTTTAGTTCACAGATTACGTTTAAAGGTCCTGTTAGTGGCTGCCAGACTGTAAACATTCTCCTGTTAAGCAAACAGGTAACTACTATAGAACCTGTCATAGGTAGAGGCACTCAAGAGGCAGAGAGCGTGTCAAATAAGCTTTTCGGTCATTTGGCAGTTTAGAGGGTTTTTTCTTAGATACATTTACTTAATATTAAAAATAGATATTGCACATCTTGGCTCCAGTGGTCTCTAGCTTTGTCTCCCTAAATGAGATCCCATTGTATACCAATATCTCATATTGATTTTCTTAGGGAATTGGTCCTTTCATGTTTTCGTCTTAAAAATACAGTAGAATTCTACATTTCCTCCTTAATGCATTCTCATAAACATGTTAGATAATGCTAAAGACTCAAATTATATTTGAAAGACTAAATTGAGTGATCTTAAAAACATTGTTGGTTTTTGGTATTATTTATGTCATGACTTCAAAAGCAAATGAGTGTATTTCAAAAATAGAGACTGTTAGAAAGCAGTCCCATTATCTTTAGGCCCATTATCTTTACCCAATGTTTCCACTTTCCTTCCTCTCGCCCTTTACCCAAAGTGATTTTATTTTCTACTATGTGAATTTTACATGAAACGGGCACGCAGGCACACACTCACACACACACGTGCACATTCACACACTTGCATATACAAATAGTATAAGTGCAGAACAGTATTCATGCTCAAATTTGGTAGCATTTCCTCTTTACTGAAAGCCTTGGGGCAATATGGGGATAACTCGACTGTTGAAGATGGACTAGGTGGACAAAAGAGGTTTCCAGATGGGTTTGTCTTGAATAACATATGCTCTCCCATCTCTAGGACTGAGTGGAGTGGCTGGAGTGAGTTCCCGCTGTGAAAAAGCCTGTAACCCTCGCATGGGAAATTTGGCTTTAGGAAGAAAACTCTGGGCAGACACCACCTGTGGTCAGAACGCCACTGAACTGTACTGCTTCTATAGTGAGAACACTGATCTGACTTGTCAGCAGCCCAAATGTGACAAATGCAATGCTGCCCAGCCTCACCTGTCTCACCTGCCAGCTGCCATGGCAGACTCATCCTTCAGGTTTCCTCGCACATGGTGGCAATCTGCTGAGGATGTGCACAGAGAAAAGATCCAGTTAGACCTGGAAGCTGAATTCTACTTCACTCATCTGATTATGGTGTTCAAGTCCCCCAGGCCGGCAGCCATGGTGCTGGACCGGTCCCAGGACTTTGGGAAGACATGGAAGCCTTACAAGTACTTTGCAACTAACTGCCCGGCTACATTTGGCCTGGAAGATGATGTTGTCAAGAAGGGAGCTATTTGCACTTCTAGATACTCCAATCCTTTCCCGTGCACTGGAGGAGAGGTAAGGGCACATGTTTAACTCTACACTGTAAGTAAGGTAGAAAAATGTTACCAGCCCACATTTTTTTTAAAGCATGAAGGTATACTTGTAGCAACATGAATGAAATTAGAATTTTTCATGAGCTTTATTTGTCATAAATTATTTCTCACCCTTAGACATGGATGTGTAGTCATTTTCAAGCAGGTTGCCCACTGGCTAGGTTTAAGTCAGATTTCTAAGATTTTAATTTTTTTCATTTTAAGAAAGAGTAAATATGCAACATTATCATTTTACCTTAGAGGTTTAAACAGCTACTGATTTCTTCAGTTAGCAGGACTGCTTACTGTGCTTCTGAAGAGGCAAGAGTTACTGAGACAGCCTGTTCCTGGAGCCCATGCTGGTATCTTCCTGAAACTGTTAACATAAATAGGAAGTAAATAAAAACAAAGCCAAGGGAGAAAAAAAATATGTTTGTCAGAAGGATTCTTTTATATAACAGAGGAGTTTTACTGTTAAGATTGCAAGAGTGCATAGCAAACAAATGAAGGTAGTTTCTTTTAAGATGCAGAAACTCTTTTTGGACACACATACACATCAGTTGCAGCTTAGGGTCTTGGGTCTCTCCTGGGCGCAAGATCATCTCAATATCATTCTGCAAAACAGCCTCCTTAGCTACTAGTCCAATTTCTGTATGGAATATTTACTCTTTGGTTCATATTTCCCCTCTCCTAAGGGGGAAACATGTCTTTTTTAACTTGTACAGATGTACCTAGAAAGCCCTTCCCCACTGAGATATGTGAAAAATGGAATTTAGAGGCAATTGAGAGAAAGCAGATTAAAAGAATAAAATATCTTCAACGTGTAGATCAAGAAATATCAATGCAGAAAAAAAGAGAAGAGAGAGTGTAGTATTTCTAACTCTAGTACATGACACAAACACACAGAGTAGATAAGTGGTTCTCAACAAGGAGTGATTTTGTTACCCCCCATCACGAGGGGGACATTTTTGCTGGGGAGAGGGACACTGTTGGCATCTAGTGGATGGAGGCCAGGGATGCCACTAAGCCTCCTACAGTGGCAAGGTAGCATCCTTCCCACTCCTGTTCCCAACAAAGAATTATTAGCTCAAAATGTCAATAGTGTCAAAGTTGAGAAAGCCTGAACCAGGTGTTAAGCATATATCCAATGCATGTATTACAATGGCTACAGAGACTAAGATAATCATTCTTCTAGCAGTCATTTATATTACTATTCACAGACTTCCCAGATGATTATATTTAGTAAACATTCATTGAGCCCCTACTATGTGTGTCAGGCATTGTACTCAGTGCTGCTAATTCTGTCTTTGGTTTGGGGGACAGGGGTGCTTGCCAGGGACTTGATGGAAGGACTGGTTTAGAAACTTCTTCTCCCTCCTACCATAGACCCATATGGACTTTTGCCATGTTACCCAGCTACTTCTTCTGTGGACACTCCTCAGACCAGGAACAGAGCTGCTGGCACCAGAGCCGACCAGGATGTGGTACAAGCAGCACACAGACTATTTTCCATTCTTAGTCTTCTTTCCATTCTTCTCTAAAGTTGGCTTAATATTGTAAACCTGCATGCACCCTGTCATGATGGACATTTTTAAAGATACCAGGACAGGAAAGAGACAGATAAGTTAGACTCATTGTTTTCTTCTGTGGAGAACACTTTGTGTTGCAAACAAATGAATGGCTTGAACTCTCAAATTGCTTTGGAATTGATCCACAGGCTCCTATCAGTTCCCTACATCTCAGTGCTACTGGGCCATGTGTACCTATGAAGTAGCAAAAATAGAGTTTCAGTAACCAGATGGCAGGCATGCTTGCTTAACAAATATCATACTGAATGTATTACAATGGCCCAGCAATTACTTAGAGATGACTAAAGGAACATTTATTTAACCTACAGCAGAGCAAAATCTTGTCTTCTTTAAAGCCAAACTACTTATTGTTATCAATGCTTACATCACATTCCAAGCAGAGACTAAAATTTACGTTAGATAGATCTTTCGATGTGCAGTCACCTTTTGTATCCAGTTAAAAAAATTTTTTTACTGTAGTTGTTATTTTAGCAGACATATTTCAATGGCAAGAAAAACATCAAGTGCCACCTAGTTCTCTCTACAGCATTATTTGCAAGTGTACATTAAACCATCATAGAATTTCTTCCCTTCAGAGACAGGTTTGGGAACAAATCTTTCCCTCCTGAGTTAGAGAGTAGAAAAGAGTCTTCTCAAAGGTAAGGACCAGAGGAAGCCCCCTAGGAAATGATTATTATCTACCTCTTGCATGTTGCTTTGGAATATAAATTAGTGCTGAGCTACAAATTAATTTTTCAGTACAACCCTGTATCCTCAATCACTCTCTTTGAAAATTAAGTGATCAGAAAAATAAGCCAATTAATCTAGCATCAAATAAGTAGTCTCAAATTTCATTTACTCCTTATTTATAATACTATAGACCTGTATTGTCCTCCATTCTAATAAGACTTCTCAGGCTTTCTCTAGGTATTATCCTACTACTCAGACTAACATAAATATATCCCAGACTTAATTTGTTTCCATTGTTCATTCTAAAATATTTCTTTGGGCTTTTAGGGCCCTAGAGAGTCCCGTAGTTTCATGTCTAAGAAATCAGATACGCCCGTCTTCAGAGTGGAAGACACCAGTCATCTGAAAGAGGACTTTAAAAATATAGGCCCGAAAAATCCACCCAGAAGAATACTTTTTAAATCCAAGTCAAATCTACTACACAGAAACTTTCTAAACTGGTCAGCAGTTTCAAAGAATAGCATATGGTTATCCTAAAACGTGTCTCCTTTACAGGAGAGGAGATTGAGGCTCAGAGGTAGGGCGATTTGCCCCACAACATACAGTTAGTTAGTTATGTGACAGCGCTAGGACTAAATCACAAGTCTTCTGACTTTAAGTATAGTATTTGTTTCATAAAACCATGTTCTCTCTCCATTAGCTCTAAGAATTGCTAGCAAAGAGCTATCTGCCTTTCTCCTCGCTCACTCTCTCACATTTGCTATTCCTTTGGATGTGACATGAAGGTAAAAAAGAATTTGCCAGATGGCTTTCTCCTGAGCAGAAATGTCCTCTGAGATGTCAGTGGTGTTCTGGGAATAAAAGTTTCCATGGCCAAAACAGATTGGGAAACACTGACTGGGTTTAACAAAATTAGACATTTATAAGTATATAAATATTCTCATTTTGTGTCCTATGTCTCCAAGTGGGAAGTATAGGATGGGACATTCCCAAACTTATTTGCCCATGCAACCCTCTTTTTGCAGAACTCCGATTACTATCTTTCAGAACTCTAGAGATCCTCAGAGCACAACTTGGGAAATGCTGGGATGGAGTATTAAGTGCTCCCCAAATCCTGGTAAAAGGCACAGATGGGGGAGATGTTGTTCAAGGGGTACGAAGTTTCAGTTATGCAAGATGAGCAAGTTCTGGAGATCTAATGTACAACAGTATGACTATAGTTAACAATACTTTATTGTGTACTTGAAATTTACTAGGAGGGTGGATCTGGAGTGTTCTCACCACACATACCGAAAAGTAGTGACTATCTGAGGTGATGGAAATGTTAGCCTGAATGTGGTGATTATTTCACAATATTTACGTATATCAAATCGTCAAATTGTACACCTTAAATACATACAATTCTTAATTTTCAAATATATCTCCATTTTTTTTAAAAAAAGGCACAGGCCGACGTGGTGCTTGGCATGGTACTGGGAATGGGGGTGGGGAAGGGGGAGATAGAGAATAAATAACTAAGTAAAAGATACAGTATGCCAGAGTGTGATAAGTAGTAAGGAGAGAATAAAACAGGGTAGGGGATGGGGAATTCTGGCAGGGGAGGGCTTGCTGTTTTTAAAACAGGTTGAAGGATTTGTGTTTGATGGAACAGACAGTGACAAGAACTCAGAGTTCCTGGCAAGTTTTCATGAGTGAACAAAATCTATACTTAAGGGTCCCATTTCTTTCAACCTGTTGATATGGAAAAACGAAGTTGTGTATTAAAATGACAAACATTGGTAAAAATCCCTCTTGCTAGTGTTTCTTAAAATGAGAGCATTTGAAAAGGAACCTGAATATCATTGATGGAAAAGCACATGACTGATGAGTAATCTGAAGCCTGAAGAGAGTTAAGTGACTTGTCTACAATTACTCAGCTGAAATTCGTATTTCCTGACTTCTAGCCCAGTGCTGTTTCCACTATACTAGTTTGAAATTCCTTTGTACCAAGCTGTGTAGTGTGAAAGATACAAAAACTATATACACTCCTTTCCTTTGTAATCCTTACAGTCCAGTGGGTAAGAGATTAAATGTGGTAATTTATGGACTGATTGATTAAATAATATGAGGTAGTGCATGATTAATTCCCCAAGTATGTTGTGAAAACAATATGCTTTGCAAGATCGGAGTATCTGTTTGTCTCTTTAGGCCATTGAAAAGGATTATATTTCAATACCTTGTGATAAAGTCAGTATGGCACAAATGTGCAGAAAATGATAAATTAATCAGGTTTTTACAGGTATTTATATGTATAATGTCCTAAACAATATTTAGGATTTTTAAACTGAAAATATAAAACAAAGTAATACATGAGTAGAAATGCTTTCTAAACACTACTCTTTGGTTAGCTACTTGTTTTCTTCAATCATTGAAATGTGCTCATGCCTATTTTTTCAGCAGCATCAGTCATGAGTTATAGTGGCAGCTCTTAACTACTGAAGCTTTCCCATCTGCCAGGCATTCTGTAGAGTCCTCTGCATCCCTTATTTTCACAAGAACCCTGTTAGTTGGGTACCAGTATTGACCCCATTTTACAGACAAAGTACCTGAGACTTAGTGAGTCAGAGTAACTTGGTCAGAGTAAGTAAGTAATGAGCTAACCTGTGCCAGAGCTGGGATGATTACCTTGCCTTAAAATTATTTATATGATTAGGTTTTATTATAACTCCAAAATTAAAAACAAAACAAAACTAAAACTAAATTGCTCTGGTAATTATTAAACTGTAAAACTTATAGTTTAATTGATAATTTGTAATATGGGTATGTGAACTATGCATAATAAAGTTAATTTTTTTTTACATTAGATAGAAAAATAACAAGTAAAGATTCTTTGCACTTAATGTTACCCAAGATCATTTAAAATAAACTATATGGGAATGAGTATTACAGTTCTTCGGTACCATTTAGCATACTTTTTATTTGATTGATTTGTTTGTTGGGCAGAAGGGAAATACTTTTTATCTAGTTGGTAACCACTTTAAGTAATTCTTCTAAGTTATTAATGTTATGCTTTGAAGCATATTCTCAGCTATAATTTTGTTGAACTATTTTGAAAATAAAATGTTGTATATATTTCTTTAGAGTGTTTCAATTATCCACACCCTGGGGCTACTCCCTTCCTGTAGGGGTGGGGCTAGAGACTTATAACAGCACATTTTTAAAAATGGCTTTAGTTTAAGGAAAACCCACAGGATGGTTATCAAATAAGATTATTCAAAGGAGCTACATTAAAAATTCGAACAAACCCAGAGATTAAATCAATAAACTTTGACTTATTGATTTCAATGGGTGAATACCCACCCCCCCACCGCCAAATACCTTCTTTCTAGCTATTAAAAAAATCTGTTTAGCATCTGCTTGCTTCATATTTGTTCTGTTTGATGGTTTTACTTTGCCAGTATTTGGTTGTAATTTTCTGGAAACTTTGAGAGATCAGATTGCAAAATGCTGAGTTAGTAACTGATGATTCATATTGAAAAATTAAGGCCAGACAATGAGGAACAGACACCTGGAGGTCAGGTATATCTGGGCATACAAGGTAACTTCCTACCAAGGAGTGGAGAACACAAACCAGGCTGGGAGAATTAGAGGTTGAGGGCTCTGGAAGATGAGGAAAATGAATCATGCCAGAGAATATGGAAGTTGTTGCTTCTGATCAGTAATCGGAATTAATTGTCTGAAAAGTCACTGAATGTAATCTCTCTCTCGTCTGCACTCCCATGCACTCTGGTCATTCACATGTAACTATAATATCATGTGCCCCATCTCTTCTATTCCTACAGTGTTCACTTCCTGAGGAACTTGGTCTCCTCTCTCATTGTATTCACTCTGTGGCTCCCAGACCCCCCACCTCTGAACCTAGCACGGATCCCCACAAGGCATAAATGTCCAGAGTACATTTGGTGAATACTTCAGGACAGTGAGGAGGCTGGTGCTGAATCGAATTATATGAAAATAACTGTAAAATGATAATACTGTTTACTAATTGTGTTGGATGTTACACAACTCCTAAGTATCCTTTCAAACTAGTCATGATGCGTTCATTCTTCTTACAAATATTTATATAGTGTCTCCTATGTGCCAACTATTTTAGGAGTTGGGGACACACAGCAAAAAGTCAAAAACTGCTGCCCCTGAGATTACATTATAAATGTAAGGTGCTAAACAAGTTAAGTAAGTAAAATATATGGAATGTTAGATAGTATCAATAATAAGTGTAAATTAAGAAAGAAAAAAAAAGCAGGGAAGGGGGCTAGGAAGTAGGAAGGGGGTTTTAAATGCTTAGACAGAGCTCCCAGGGAAAGCCTCACTGTGACTTTTTTTTTTTTTTTTTTTTTTTTTTTTTGTGGTATGCGGTCCTCCCTCTGCTGTGGCCTCTCCCGTTGCGGAGCACAGGCTCCGGACGCGCAGACCCAGCGGCCATGGCTCACGGGCCCAAC
This sequence comes from Physeter macrocephalus, assembly GCF_002837175.3. Classification (NCBI taxonomy): domain Eukaryota; kingdom Metazoa; phylum Chordata; class Mammalia; order Artiodactyla; family Physeteridae; genus Physeter; species Physeter macrocephalus. The sequence goes on along the minus strand of NC_041219.1, from coordinate 29,371,179 downwards.
CGCTCCGCGGCATGTGGGATCTTCCCGGACCGGGGCGCGAACCCGGTTCCCCTGCATCGGCAGGCGTACGCGCAACCACTGCGCCACCAGGGAAGCCCCTCACTGTGACTTTTAAATAAGGACCTGAAGGGAAGCAGAAATGAGTCATGGGCATGTCTAGGGGAAGAGCAAAGGCCCTGAGGAAGTCTGCCTCCTACTGATAGGACAGTGAAGAGGCTGGTGCTGAAGCAGAGGGGTTGAGGTGTAGTATAACAGGTGAGGTCAGAGGTCAGAGGGATAATGGGGAGGTGTGGGAGATTATGTGGAGCCTCATAAGTAGGTGCCCAGGATGGCCCAAATTTACACCTAGATCACTTAAGTCCTGTTAATTATTTGTAGCATCCCCTTTCACTCTCAACGAGATCCCAGTTTGGACAATAAGTTATTATACAGTCATTGAGTTTTACTCTGAATGATATTGGAAGCCACTGGAGTCTTGAGCAGAGGGGCAATATGATCAATTTATTTTATTTTTTATTTTTTAAGCCGCTCTGCGGCATGTAGGATCTTCCCGGACCGGGGCATGAACCCGTGTTCCCTGCATCGGCAGGCGGACTCTCAACCACTGCGCCACCAGGGAAGCCCCGATCATTTTATTTTTAATAGGATTTCTCTGGTTTGTGTGTTAAGGAAAGACCAAAGGGGGAAGCAGAGAGACCAGCTAGAATGCTGTTGCAATAATTCAGGCCAGATCTGATGGTGCATGGACAGAAGGTAGCAGTGGAAATGGTAAAAAGCTGTTGAGTTCTGAATCAGTTTTATGGATGAAAGCTAACGGCATTTGCTGACAGGTTGGATGCAGGGTATGAGAGAAAGAGAGAAGTAAGTATGTTTTTAGCCTGAGCACCTGGAAGAATGGGATAGCCAATTACTGAGATGAAGAAGACTCTAGAGGGAACAGATTTGGAGAGGAATGCCAGGAGCTTATATGTGGACACGTTAGGTATGAGTTGCCTGTGATACATCCAAGTGGAAATACTGAGTAGGCAGTTGGATATGTGAGTTTAAAGTTCAGAGGAGAGGTCTGGACTAAGTATATAAACTTGGGAGTAATCAGTGCAGAGATGATATTTAAAGCCATGAAACTGGATGAGATCATCAAGGGAGTGGGTGTGGATAGAAAAGAGGAAAGTCCAAGAACTGAGCCCAGGAAGGGATCAAAGTTAGTCCACTGACGCTGCCATTACCAAAAACGCTTGGAACTGCCCAGGCTTATACAAGAACCAGTCTTACCAATCTGCGGGTTCAATGGTTGTTTAATTAAGCAACAACATGAATTCGAATAACATTGACTTGCTACAGTCGAAACAGAGGGTACAAATTCTAAAATGAAAAGTCAGAGGGAAGGCATGAGAACTGCAACTTTAGGTTTTCAAAAGATGAACCGGGGCTTCCCTGGTGGCGCAGTGGTTGAGAGTCCGCCTGCCGATGCAGGGGACACGGGTTCATGCCCCGGTCCGGGAAGATCCCACATGCCGCGGAGCGGCTGGGCCCGTGAGCCATGGCCGCTGAGCCTGCGCGTCCAAAAAAAAAAAAAAAAAAAAGGATGAACCGAAACAAATAGGGAGAAGGGAAAGCACTGATCAGGTAATGAATGATGATACAAAAGGGAGAGGGAACAGTATTGAAGAAGAATGATAACCCTTGAAAATATCATGCTGAAAGAGAAATGTTGATTTTAGGTGCTTTCAGATTTTAAGGGCCTCACATTCCATTTTATCTTGACTTATCCAACTTTTAATCTTTTTTGACCCAAAATTCCAGCTATAGGAGCAATTTTTTGGAATGATTTTTTTTAAAGGCATTTTTTAAATGCCCCTGAGCTATTACAGTATTGGAAATGAAATTAAAATATAGCATTGTACACATTTTTTCTGCTTAGTGGGTTGTAAAATTTAATTTGCAAAATGTGATGGAGAACATCTACCTAAGGCAAGGGTGCTGTGCAATTAATCCCATTTATGTAGAAGTATTTACATTTTCACAATCTTGAAAAATATTAATGTTTTTATTAATGCTTATGTATTAATGTTTAGTTGTTCTATTAAGGAGGAGAAGAGAAAATCATCGTTTAGCGATCACAGTATAATGTGCCAGTTTCTATTATGTTGGGCATTTTGTATACATCTCACTTTATCTCTAAGAAACAAGCTCTTTTCCTGGATAGTTTGTCTTGTTAACAAACAAACAAAAACAAAACACCAATCCTCTTTCTATGTCATATTTCACTTGTCATCCTAACTTTCCTGTAACTGACAGGAGCAGAAGTCTTTCAAGGCATCAGCTATGTTTGCCGATGTTACTTTACACTTCATAATCACAGTTCCTAAAACAAAACAAAAAAAGTATGAAAAACATTCAAATGCTTTCTGCATGACATCATTTGTGCTAACAGTCTATCTTTCGGCAGCTACTGAAGAAGGTTTCAGTGTTTTAAAGTTAAATCAAAGAGAGAAAATTTAATCACTCCCTTATACTGTTTAATCTCCATTAAGAATTTGTGTTTCTTTTTATTTCAGCCAACCTGACCTTGTTGAGGTCTTTGAGGCTTTCCATCAGTTCCTTTTGTAATTGATGCCTACATTTTTCTCATATCCTGTGTCCCAATGAATAACCCTCTGACTCCACTCCCACCTCCAAATAAAAAGCAAAAGTAAATGGAGGTCACATCAACCACTTCTCTGTCAGAAGAACTAGGCACCTCACTCTCCAACAACCCATGTTCACCATATCAACACACCCAACGGGGTAGGACACTACACTCACCCTGTTGTAACAATAGCTCTCTCTCTGATGATTACCAAAGTTCAGAAGAACATAGGCCCACTGGGGAATCCTTTCTGGGGCAGGGGACGTAGTGAAGAGGTATAGTTTGCAACAACAGAAAGGTAATTGTCAACTCCTGCTCCCCAAACCCCTGACTCCCTTTCTGCCCACATGCTCTATCAATCCTGTTTGTTACTTTTGGCCATTTTTCTTTCTAATTTTTATTTCTTCTCTTTAATAATTTAGTTATGTCACATTAGACCACTTCTTTTATCTCTTCTCTGGCCCCCAAATATCTATTTGTCTGCAAAAATGGACATGATACCTAGCCTGCTCCCATGATTTTCTCTCTGGAATCTTCTGTCAGTTCTTTCAACTCCATTGCCCCCTTGTCTGTCCATCACATCCCCATTCTAGATCAATTCTACTGTTCGCCTTCTCGCTCCTTCAGCTAATTAGCTGAACTCTAATGGGAAAAATAATAACACAATTGTGCTGAGAGATACCTCTGCAAATTTATGTTTTCCAGCCTGAATTTGGCCCTCGAACTTCCCTGGAAATCCTTTTTCCCTCAGCTCCCTTTCATTCCTGCAATGACTCTTTCAAAGTGTCTTCTCCTCTCCCTAAGACCCCTTCTCACACCCATTGCTTGCTCTCAGCCAAACAGTTTGCCTCTTACCTCACTGAGAAAATAAAAACCTAAACAAATAGCATCACTGTCTAACCCAGAAAGACCCATCAAGGCGAAAACTGAGATTCATTCTCGGTTCTTTTCTCTCCTTCACCCAGCCTCAGTCATTCACCAGGGCCTGTCCCATTCTGCTACGCAGTGTCTCTTGAGTACGTATGCTTCTCTCCATCCCCACAGCTACAAATGGTGGTGCAAATCATTTCTACGTATTATTGCAATGTTCTCCTGAGGGTTCTCTCTATTCTGTCTTGCTTGCTTCCCAATCTGTTCTCTATACCACACTCTGAAGGATCTTTATGAAATCTAAAATGTCACTTCTCTGCTTAAAACCCTTCACTAGGGCTTCCCTGGTGGCGCAGTGGTTGAGAGTCCGCCTGCCGATGCAGGGGACACGGGTTCGTGCCCCGGTCCGGGAGGATCCCACATGCCGCCGAGTGGCTGGGCCCGTGAGCCCTGGCCCCTGAGCCTGCGCGTCCAGAGCCTGTGCTCCGCAACGGGAGAGGCCACAGCAGTGAGAGGCCCGCGTACCGCAAAAAAAAAAAAACCACAAAAAAACCCCTTCACTGACTCTCCAGTTTCCTCATAATGTAGTCCACGTTGTTTAATGGGGCATGCTAGGCCCTTTCTGAGAACCCGCTGCCTCATCCTCATCACTGCTGCTTATACCCTAGCCTCCAGCTCTATCTATTGAACCACTGTGTTACCCCAAGGTGCCATGCTCTTTCTCATCCTCTGACCCTTGCACACATGCTTTCTTTTCCTGAGATGCTCCTCTCTTCTGCTTCTCTCCCCAAGTCCTACCTCTCATCCACTTAGCTAAGTTGTCACTCAAATATTTTTGGATGGATGGATGAAAGGATAGATAATTCCTATTCATCCTTAAGGACTTTCCTTAAACTTCACCTCTTTCCAAAATTCTGGGTTACGTGCACGATGTATGTGCCTTACATCTGTGCACCCTTATCACACGCTCACCTCTGTCATGGCGTTTATCACATTGTTCTGTGAGTTCCTTAAGGTAGTCCTGACCACACTTCGAGAAACACTACCCTTGCATCTAACATGTTGCCTGCTAAATAGCTGTTTATCAAATATATGAACTCTGAGGCATTATTATTATTAATATTATCAATAATAACGATTTGTTACCTTTTGTTGTTTAAAGCATCTCTGTGGCAGAGTACCTGGTCTGCAGGCACACTAAACCGTATGTTTGAGAGATGACTTGCTAAATGTCTGTTAAGTTAGCCATTTAGGATGACAGATCCTAAGGCAGATAGTTAATTAGTACAATTTCTCAACAAGAACAATGCCGTAGCCTCCATCCCTTTGCAAACCCAAACCACAGGCTCTATTTCTAATCTGCAAAGGCCTGGTACAAAGGGTTGCAGTTTAGATGGAAAGGTACACATCTATCAACACCTGTTGGAAAACAGCAGAAGGTGCATGTAAAGGTTAACTGGGGGGTTTTGTTTGGTTTTTCATTGATATCATAGGAAATGATTGCATAGAGGGCCTCATGCCTCTGCTCCTGCAGTGCTTCCAGCTGGGCTTCTTTTCACAGTGCTGTGTTGGGTGCAAAGGTGGGGTTTTTTTGTGATTCTGGAAAACAATCACCTTATGACACGGCCTCTGGACACACCTGTGCAGCTATCTGGTTCACTCAGATAAACTGCCAAAGTTGTTACTCCCTATCCCTAAGAAATATTATTTCAAGTAAGCCAAACCCCACTCACCTGCATTTCTAAAGTTGGGAGGAGAAACTAGCTTTGAAGAAAGAGATTTAAATATTCTTTTCTTTGAAAAATGAAACAAAAAAAACTTAAAAATATAAAACTTGTAAGTTATGTCTCTTATTATCTGAACATCACTGTAGTATATTCCTGCCTTCAGGGAGTTCACAGTCTGATTGGGACTTTTAAATTGCTGTCTCTTAAAGTATAAAAAAATAATTGAAAAGTGGAGAAGGAAATTCCATGGAAAAGTGCACATGTGTGAAGAAGGTCAATGCTCAGAATGGTTGGAGAGTATGGAATGGTGGGGAATGGAGAAGAGACAGGGATGAGGGAAGATGAGGCTAACCCTGAAGGCTCAGTTTGGATTATACAGGGTCTAGTGTGCAAAGTATTTTGGACTTGATCCTATGGGTAGTGGAGATCAATCAGTAGCTCTTCTGGGTAAGGATAACATAATCCGAACTGTTTAAGAAAGACAACTCAGGGAACAGTGTGAAAGATTCTTGAGCAAAACTTATGAGATTAAACTTAATAGTGATAAATTCCTCTTTTCAAAAATCAGCTGTAATACCACCAAAGAGGTGTGACTTATCAGCCATTCATGTGAAAAAGACCTGAGGGTTTCATTTGACTGTAATCTCAATGTGAGTCAACAATACATCATTACTGCCAAAAAAGCTAATGCAGTCTTAGGCTGCATTAATAGAAAAATAATGCTCCAAACAAAAGAGAATAGTCCTTTTGTTGTGTTCTCTAGTCAAAGCATAGCTAGAATATTATGTTCAGGTCAAGATATTCCTATTTAGAGAAAGCTGAGCAGAATTGGTGAGATCAATTAGAAACCTCATTATATCATGAACAATTAACTTGGGATATTTCGCCTGTGAGAGAGGATTTATGGATGTTCAGGAATTGCTAGCATTCTTCAGATGTTTGAAGAGGGATTAAATGGACTCTGATGCTTTCAGAAAGCAAGAGTTTGACCAAAGAAAGACTTCTTAAAAAAGCGGATGTATCCAAAAGACACAGTGAGATCCATTGAGTTTCTCATCCCATGAAATGTTTCAGCAAAGGCTGAGTGAGCCTCTACGAGAGATGTTACAGAAAGGATTTGTGTACAGATTTGAAGATTTGTCTCAGGACCCCTTAATGTCTCCTCCACCTCTGAATACATGGATTATGCCATAGAGTGAGTAAATGACTTAAGAAAATTCTTTACATCCAAACTACTCCAGTAGCAGGGGTCTTGGGCTGGATACTGCTTAGCTAGTCACATCAGTCTTCCTGCTAGCTAGGCAGGATCCCTCAATTTTGGTGTAATCTTTTTGGGGAGATCTCATTTCTTGCAAGGTGAATGGGTCCTTCTTCTTAACCACTGAACATAAGGAAGTCACTTAACTGCTAAAGAAAAGGGTGTCAGCAGAAAAAGAAATGAGTCCCTACTCTCTCTGAGTCTCTATTTTGTATGAATAGATGATATTTTATCTATAGCTTATATTTCTAGATGCAATGTGGTAGCATAAGTGTAGGAGTTGGAGGCCCATATCAGGTTCATCACCAGGTTCTGGTGGTTCTATCTCTAATTGGTTCTCACCTGCACTGTTACCACTTTATTTCAAGTTCCTCATCTCACACCCAATCCTCTCAAGTAGCTTCAATGGCTCTCTCTTTAATTTAGGGGTCTTAGACTCTTCATTTGTAAATTGAATCAATGTGAGAAAGGACGAAATAAGGCACATATAAATGTGTTTTATAAATGGCCAAGTACTCTATAAATGCTAATTATTATTAATAATAATATAGTTCACTTACATTATTAGTGAAGTGCACTTTTAGGCCACTTCATCCAGTCAATCAGCGAATATTTGGATGCCCACTATGTGTCTAGCACTATCTCAGGCTCTGGGGATACAGTAGTAAACAAAAGTAGGCATAAAATGCATTCTAAAGCCCAGGCAACTGACTTACAAATAAATTTTAAGAACACAAACCACTTGCAAGTTAGGGACATCCTGTACTAACATTGGTTAACTGTCAATGTTTTTCAAGAGCATCAAGGGTCTACATTTTTGCTTAGTGCTTTTGGACAGATATTTAATTAGAGAACACATCAGTCTTGGTCATTTCATAGTAGATAAAGTGAATATAAAGAATTATATACTTTTTATTAAAGCAGTAGCCCAGTCATCTTCACAAACAGGCAAAAATAGACTAGAAGGAGTTAGATTTAGAGAAAAGTGAACAAATCAGATGTACAAAGAACAATTCATGTCTCTTCATTCCATATTTAGTTCTACATATCTATTGTGACTCTACAAATTCTTTTAAAACTATATTATGAATGTCAAGTACAAGATAAAGAACTAAGTTTTAAAAGATACTTTTAGATGGCAAAGTTATGTTAAGAGATAAGTATGAGCTTAAAGTAAAACTTCTTATCAAAACTGAAAAAAAATGTATCCACCTACACCTTGTTGGTATTTCAGACTCAAGAAGGAATCTCCAAGTGATTCTACTAAGAGGTTGCTCTGTAGGGAACTCAGTGAGTGAGCAAAGTTCAGTTCCTGACCCTGGTCTGGATTCCCTATTTGGACTTGTCTTTATTCTTTTGTTAAGAATAGATACTCTTCATGACTTTGTATGGTAGGTTTGTTGTTAAAATTAATGGTCTTTTAAAACAATATGCTTGAAAAAGTCTCTCTTGAAGTCCTGTTCAAGTTAGTCAGGGAGTTATAACACATTTAAAAGATTATCAGTTTGAAATACTGTAACCAGAACAGGTGGGAAACACCTGTTTTCCAAGAACTTTATAAAATATGCACCAGGCGCACGTGGAAATTCATGGGCCAAGAGTTCAGTGATGTATTATTGCTGTTCCTTTTTAGTTCTCCTTTTTAAAAAGCCCACTTGAGAAAGCATTTTACTTCTGGATGTTCTAGCAGGTGCTGTAAGTGTAACCAGAAGGATATGTTACTTGTGGAGCTGGCCCCTGGTACTTTCATCCTCAGAGGCCATTTTAATCTCCTGGTCAGTTTCAACCAGTCACCTTCATCCCTTCAGCTGCTTATGGAGACAGGGGGAACCAATTCTGTTCATAGGTACCTACTGAATATTTAGACTGCTGTGGCCACCCCCAACCCCGCTTTGTTACGTCAGCCTTACCTGCCAGTTTGCCTATCAGTTTAGTTGGTGTGTAACCAGAAATATTATTTTCTCATGAACTAAATAATACAATGACAGATACTATGGAAATATGCAGATAATATTATGACATTCTATTCTGATATAGAAGTGACTCTTTCCTTCCCTTCCCTACCTCCCAAAATAATGACACTGGAACGGCAATCTTGCCTCCCTGTTTTACCGTGATTGTAGGTGAGTGCTCAGTAGGCTACATAAATAATATTCTCATGGTGAATTCATTTTATTTTTTACTTTCATACCACTGTCCCTACTCATCAACTCCATTTCTTCCCAAATAGCTGTATTGAAATACTATAGGTGTTTTTAAATCTGAATATTCCTTAGGTTACAGAAAAACCTTAGAAATGCATTTGGATTGAAAAAGAATTGGAAAAAAATGTTCAGCAGTAGAGTTTAGAATTTGTTTGACATCTTAGAGGGGGAAATATGAGGAAAATAGTGTCATCGGTAGCTTACAGCTACATATATAAATAAAACAGAGGTCATTTCCTACCTAGCCAGAGTGGTAAATGGTCTAAAAACTACATGATATGAGACACTGTAGATATTTTACCTGGAAAATGAAAGTGAAGTTGGTGGCTGCCCTTAAATATTTGAAGGACTTGCTTGTTGAAAGTACAATAGACTTATTTTGTGTAGCTTCAAGGTCAGTATTAGAAGTTGCAGAGGACAGATCTAGCTTACCACAGAGGAACTTTATGATAATTAGAATCATCAAAAAATGAAATATGTTGCCTGATGAGGTTGTGGGATCTAATAGAGAACAGATGGGTATCAGCCATTCTAGAGGAACTTCCAGCATTGAGAAATTTGGTTAAATGGCCTTATGTGCTCTTCTGATTTAAAAAAATAATATTTTGAGCTGTTTTCTTACACCGCTTTTAACAGAGCTCGCTCAATTTTCAAGAATTAGGGAACAACTGAAATCCTACGCATGACTGATTTTTCTTATTCAGTTTTGTATCCAGAGTACCTAGCACAGTGCCTGATACAAAGTATCTCCTCAATAAATTATGGTTGAATGAATAAATAAATGCTTCTTTTATTAAAAGGCTTAATGTCACATAGACCTGGAATTTTATCTTTAATCACAGCTCTGTCATCACTCAGAAATGACACTGCTGATAAGAGACACAATTAGGATTTATATTAGCGAAGCCTGCAATCTGTCCAGGTTGGAAATGTCTTTTTCTTATCTAAAGTATGAGGAAAAAAACATTTTTAGAAACTAAAATGAGATTTAATTTATTTCTCTTTGGAGGTCAGTATTTTTGTTATGGGCTTTCATGCTCTGTAAGCTCAATGGCTTAAACATCCTGAAAATTCTGTACTTCCAGTTCTTCTCTATAAATCTCTACTCTGGAGCGGAAGGAAACATAGACTAATTTTATAGTATTTATTGTCTTCTATCTTTTTAAAAAAAATTTATTTATTTATTTTTGGCTATGTTGAGTCTTCGTTGCTGTGTGCGGACTTACTCTAGTTGTGGCGAGTGGGGGCTACTCTTCCTTGCGGTGTGCGGGCTTCTCATTGCAGTGGCTTCTCCTGTTGCGGAGCATGGGCTCTAGGCGTGCGGGCTCAGTAGTTGTGGCTCGTGGGCTCTAGAGCACAGGCTCAGTAGTTGTGGCGCACGGGCTTAGTTGCTCTGCGGCATGTGGGATCTTCCTGGACCAGGGCTCGAACCCGTGTCCCCTGGATTGGCAGCTGGATTTTTTTTTTTTAATAAATTTATTTTATTTATTTATTTTTGGCTGCATTAGGTCTTTGTCGCGCCGGCTTTCTCTAGTTGCGGCGAGTGGAGGCTACTCTTCGTTGCGGTGCACGGGCTTCTCATTTCAGTGGCTTCTCTTGTGGAGCACAGGTTCTAGGCACACCGGCTTCAGTAGTTGTGGCTCACCGGCTCTAGAATGCAGGCTCAGTAGTTGTGGCGTACGGGCTTAGTTGCTCCACAGCATGTGGGATCTTCCCAGACCAGGGCTCGAACCCGTGTTCCCTGCATTGGCAGGCGGATTCTTAACCACTGCGCCACCAGGGAAGTCCCTTGTTTTCTATCTCTACAAACATATAAATTAGGGATACCAGTCTTTCAGTTGAACTGATTGTACTTCATTACATGTAGGTCAAAGTAGAGAAAATAATATCTACTTTTTATCTTTTAAGCCGGTTTATTGGCTTTTATTTCTGCAAGTTTCTCCTTCTAATTAGCTTTCAGCTCTCTTCCTTAATTAATCTCTTGCAATTAATCCTTGTATGTCAGACTAGAACTTAATGGGAAAAGGTATATGATTTATCTCTACTGGGAAAACTTTTCATGGTGGCGATCAACACCTATCTTCAAGGTCTCCTACAAGTGAAGGACAAAGTGGCCCTATGCTACCTATTACCATAGTGATAGCAAATATTTATCTGTGGTTTAGAGAAAGTCAGGAGGTCCCTTTGAAGTCTATTTGTTTTGTAGCCAGGATCTCCCCTCCAGGGTAACAGTGTTTAAAGTTTGATATATTTTTTAAACTTTAAGCAGTACATTTTGGTTGCTCCTGATTAAGTCTCTTGAATGAAAAGTTGAAAGCACATTCTAGCGGAGGTTTGCATCATGGAAATCCTCCAATAGGCACACAAATGTTCAATAAGAAAGCTAGTTTTAAAGTCAAACTAATTGGGACTTCCCTGGTGGCACAGTGGTTAAGAATCCACCTGCCAATGCAGGGGACACGGGTTCGAGCCCTAGTCCAGGAAGATCCCACATGCCGTGGAGCAACTAAGCCCATGTGCCACAACTACTGAACCTGCACTCTAGAGCCCGCGAGCCACAACTGCTGAGCCCATGTGCCACAACTACTGAAGCCAGTGCACCTAGAGCCTGGGCTCTGCAACAAGAAGCCACCGCAATGAGAAGCCCATGCACTGCAATGAAGAGTAGCCCCCTCATGCCGCAACTAGAGGAAAGCCCGCGTGCAGCAAAAAAGACCCAACGCAGACAGATAAATAAATAAATAAATTTATAGTAAAAAATAATAAAATAAAATAAAGTCAAACTAATTGCCATCTGTGGTTTTCTATGGTACATAGTTAGGGAAGGTGTTTGTTTTTAACTTATATGTATATATGCATTTTTATAAGGAAGATTAATTGAGGGGATAAACAGAGGGGAATAAAAATTTTAAAGCCTTTAACATGAAAAAATGGCTGAAAATTTTTGCCACAATGGACAATTTTACTGGCATTCAGTCTTGTTAGTGTTTAAGAGTTGTCTTACTCTTTTTTTTTTTTTTTGAGTTGTCTTACTCTTAAAGAGGAGGATAAAAGAAAATAACTATTTATTTATAGAAATGTAGATGTAGTAGACTTAGAGAATTCTTCTGGGTGTTAACAACTGAGTGTTCATGGTTTATCTTTTTTCAATGTGGGTAGGTTTTGTAAGTAAACTGGAGATCCAAGCCTGACTCTCTCAGTGCACTTCATTTAAAGGAATATCTCAATTGCTGTGCTGCAGGAAAATTCACTTTTCCATGTGCACAATTTTACATTCTGCATTAAAGTACCTTGATATTACAGTTAAGCAACTGAGGCATAGAAGAGGGTAAAGAGCTTTGTTCTGATCATGTTGAATGACAGCAGGGCCAAAGTGAAACCCTAGGAACTTTTAATTCAGTAAGTGAAATAGCTACCCAGAGCTATTGTAATATCATCTACTTTGAAAAAAAAAAAAAGGGATATCTACAACACTGTGGTTTCTGCTCCTTAAATACTGAGTACATCTCCAAATACAACAAATTATAGAAAGCAATTTCATTTGCAAGTTTCATTTGCTCAAGGGAAAGATCTCAGGTAGAATCCTCTACCCTTTAGGGAGGAAGGGGAGATGGATAGGGAAGGAATAAGAAAGAAAGAATAATTACATTTAAGTATTCAAAGTGATCTCCTTAAAATCAGTTAGGTTTTCCCTTTTGTCTCATTTCTGACATTCAAGAAGTTGCAACATATTAAAAGTTAGCAATTTGAAACAGGATTTCTGCTCCTGCTTGTGAAGGATTAACTGCTGTAGGAATTACCTTTCCACATTAAAAAACTAGAAAACCAGGAAAAAATATGTGATACAATTATTTCAGACTGGCCAACAGGCAGCACAAGACTGATCTCTGAGAGGGGAAACAAATATGACAAGCCCTGTGACTGTCCAGCTTATTGATGGGGCATTTCTAAGGCATGGCATAGGAAGGGGAACCCAGAGTCCAGTGATCTCACTGACTTGAGGAGATCAGTGCTCAAGGAGGCCAAGGCACTAGAATTTGTGGGGAAGAATACTGGAAAAGAGGAAGCTGCAGAAAGAGAGAAGTCCAAAGGTCCCCTCAAATCTTTGGCTGAATACTGAGCTGCTTATATGTGAACTAAAACTCTATGAGAGGGGGAAAAGAACTGATAGAATGCAGAGGTTAGCTGAACAATTCCTAGTATTCCCAGAAGGCTAAGAATAGTTCATGTTCCTACCACCCAAAGTGGAAAGACCTCATAATTCACAGGCACTGGGAAGGGTTCTCAGAAGGGTCCTCAGATGGCCTTACTAGTGGGGTTAAATTAGCTCTAGAATAAAGACTAGACTGGATTCGCCCTAACGAAAATTAAAAACAATACTCAAAACGATTTGACCCCAAGTAAATTAACTGCAGAACAAAGTCTAACTCTACTTAGAGAGATGCATCAAAATCCAGCAACCAACAACATAATATTTACAAATGTCTAATGTTTAATCAAAATTAACAACCATGACACACTACTATATACAAAATAGGTAACTAATAAGGACCTACTGTATAGCACAGGGAACTCTTCTCAATACTCTGTAATGACCAAATGGGAAAAGAATCTAAAAAAGATTGGATATATGTATGTGTATAACTGATTCACTTTGCTGTACAGCAGAAACTAACACAACACTGTAAATCAACTGTACTCCAATAAAAATTTAAAATAACATAAAAGATAAAAAAAAATTAACAACCATGAGAATATGACTCCCGACCAGAAGAAAAGTCAATTAATAGAAACAGACCCAGAAATGACACAGCTGATAGAATGAGCAAACAAAGGCAATTAAAGCAGCTATTATAAATATACTCCATATGTTGAAGAAAACACAAACACTTTGAAGATAGAAATAGAAGATATAAAAAAAGATCCAAATGGAGCTTCTAAAGATGAAAAATGCAATAGCTGAAATGAAAATATACTGCAAGGAATTAACAGCAGATTAGATAGTGCAGAAGAAAAGACTGGTGAACCCAACAACATAGCAATGGAAACTATAAATTAATGAAGCACATAGAGAAAAGATAATTAAATGAAAAGAGTATTAGTGAACTGTGGGACAATAGTGATCTGCCATTCACGTAGCTGGAATCTAAAAGGAGAAGCAGAGAACAAAAAAATTTTTTTTTAAGGAATAACAGGCAAATCTTTTCTAAATTTGATGGAAACTATAAATCCACTGATCTAATAAGATCAATAAACTTCAAGCAAAAGAAACATGAAGAAAACTATACCAAACAAAGCTGTCAAGGTGATTCAATGAAGAAAAGGTAGTCTTTTCAACAAACAGTGCTGGAATAATTGGATATCCACATGCAAAAGAAAAAAAAGAAGAAGAAGAAAGAAAAAAAAGAACTTAGTTCTCAGCACTTAGTTCACACCATATAGAAAAATAAACTTGAAATGGACTGTATATCTAAATGTAAGACCTAAAATGATAAAACTTCTAGAAGAAAACATAGGAGAAGATATTTATGACCTTGAGTTAGGCAAAAATTTCTTAGCTGGGACACAAAAAGCACAAATCATAAAAGGAAAATATTGATAATTGAATTTCATAAAAATTAAAAACTTTAGCTTTTAAGACACCATTAAGAAAATGAAAAAGACAAACCACAGACTGGAAGAAAGTATTTGCCAATCACATATCTGAATATATATTTACATATCAGAACTTATAAAGAACTCATAACTCAACAAGAAGAAAAACAACAAGAATAAAAATGGCAAAAGATTTGAACAGATACTTTACCAAAGAAGATGTATATCAAATAAACACATGAAAAGATGCTCAACACCATTAGTCAACAGGGAAATGCACATTAAAACCACAATGAGAGACTGTTCACATTCACTATCAAGGCTAAAATTAAGAAGACTGACAATACCAAGTGCTGGTGAGAATGTGTAGCAACTAAAACTTTCATCATACATTGCTAGGAGAAATGCAAAATAGTACAGTTACCTTAGAAAACAGACTTGCAATTCCCAATAAAGTTAAACACGCTCTTATCAAACCACCTAGAAATTCCTCTAAGTACCCATGAAAAATAACTTAGGTTCTCACAATGACTTCTATGTGAATGTCCTTAGCACTTTTATTCATAATAGCCAAAATCTGTAAACAACCCAAATGTCTATCAATGGATGAATGAATAAACAAACTGCCAAAATTCTTCAATCGCTTCTTTCTTGCTTCCTTTACTTTGTCCCTTATTCTTTCTTGAAACCTTTACAAACCGTTCCTTATTCCATCTCTCAAAAGTCTTCTGTGAGCCAGCCAACCCCTCCCCCATTTTTTTTCTCAATCTTCTTCCTTGCCTCCTGAATTGAATTTGCCATCAATAACTACATTTTCTTTCTTTGCATTCTCACTTCCTTTGGCTTTTAGGAAAATGAATTTTCATTATTTTCCTACATTGCTCACTGATCCTTCTTTTGTATTATTTCTGGCTCATCTCCTTTCTTCTGGCCTCTAACTATGAGTGGCCCCTAAAACTTAGCCTTTAGTTCTTAGTTTTTGTTCTAATATTCATTTTTTTGCCTCTCACCTATGGGTGTTCTGCCCCACCCTTCCCCCACTGCCTCCACCATGGTTCAAGCTCTTCTTTTTGCCAGATTTATTCTCCTAAAGAGAAGCTCTAATTATTTCTATCCCCTGATCACCTGCTTTAGACTTTTAATTATTCTATAACCAAACAAAATTAGTTGTGATGTAATGATAATAACACTGAACTTGGACTCCAACAACCTGGGTTCAAGTACTAGCTCTGTCACTTACTAGGTAGGTGAGTTTGGACATGTCAACTAACACCTTCTCAGGGTTTCTATATCTGAAAAATGGATATGAATAATAACCACACCATAGGTTTACTGTAAGGATGAAATGAGATAAATAAAGGTGAACGCAGTTTGTGACATGTAAATCCTTATCAAGCATGAGTATCATCTTTCCACAAATATGTGTTAACTCTTCTATGTGCCAAGCATTCGCTATACACTGGTAGGCAAGCAAACAAGGCCCTCTGCACTCATGGGGCTCACAGTCTAGAGAGGAATATAAGCAATTAAAATAGACATGGTTAAGTTTTAAGTCTGAAAGAAATAACAGGTGCATGAACTAGCACATTGGAAGAACATCTTGTCTAGGCTTGCAGTGGAGAGGAATGGTGAAGAAAGTGACATCTAAGATGACACCTAAAAGATACGTAATGAGTTGGCCAAGTAATGGGGTCAAGCAGTGGGTGACAGTGGCAAAGAGGTGTGAAAAGTATTCCAAGCAGTAGAATTTTATGGGCAAAGGCTGGGAAGGGAAGGGAGAGAGACCATGGAGCTTTCTAGGAACAGAAAGGTGTTCAGTATGACTGGAGTATATAAAGTTGAGTACAAAGAGAGGGAGCAAGAATTGGAATTTTCACAGGCAGTGACAGCAGAGAGATCATGCATGCAATTTCAGCATCGGTGAGGCAAACAGAAGGTATCAGTGACCCAAGATGAAGCAGAGGGTATTCCAGACTGTAGGCCGAACATGGTTCTAGGAAACAGAAGGTAAATGCTGAGAAGTTACTCAGGTTGACATACAATCCACATCTGAAGGGCCCCCGTCAATGAATCCTAGCCACTGGGCTGCATTTACTGATAGGGCTCAGTCTCAAAGAAGAGAGACTGGCAAAAACAAGGCAGGTCCCTAATAAAAAGCTATTCACCAATCAATTTTATTTATAAAGACCAGTAATTTTTCAAGGTGTTTCTATATCTGATATCTTTTTAAAAATCTTCACTGTATCCCTGTGAGCCAAACAAGACTAGGTATCATTACTTTTATGAAGGGTACAGTTATTCACATCCATGAATAAAATAAAGGTGGCAGGCACAGTTAGTCCCATCCATTATTAAGATGACAGGTGGAAGTGGGATAAATCATATATAATATTTTCCTTAATCCTCCACTTTAGATTTAAGTTTAATTCAGGAATGGCTAGCTGCCAAACAAGTATAAAGTGGGATATAATGGAAAAATCATTCGATTGGAGGTCAGGAAACTGGGTGCTAGTCTTAGCTCTGTCACAAGCCTATGGATTGACCTTTGGCAAATCACTTTAAGCACTCTGTGCCTCAGTTTCCACTAGTCGGACTAGATCATCAATTGCTAAGGACTCTTTTGACACTCAAATCCTATGACTCCAAGTACTGAGGGCAAAGGAAAAGCAAGGATTCCAAATGTATTGAAAAATGTTTTAAAATTTATTTTTAGCCCCAATCTTTATTTTTATTTTGGTCTTCTGTCTTGTTTCTTGTTCCTCCTTGCCGTTCTGTCGTTTCCCTTCCCCCTGAAGATATTTAAGAAGCTGCCTTTTCATCATTTTAAAACTGTAAATATGCCCTTGAAACATGCAAAGAGGCTTTTGTGTACTTACAAATCGAGGTTATTATAGTACAAGTAAGTCACTTGAGTGCACTGCATTCCTCAGCTTGCTCCATTGAGAGCTTTATTAGCTTATATTGTCCTATCTTAGAAGAACTCGTTGAGTAGATAAGACTCTCCCACTTTAAAAGGTGGGCTATCTGATGAAAAAGGGTGCTTAATGCTCTAGAGTGTAAGCAAAAGGATTTTGGCACTGCCCAAAGACAGACACACTTCTCTAAGACAAGTAGGTGCTCCACTTAAAGTGGCACAGACAAGGACAAATGTTCTAAAATTAAACCAACCAGCTGCTCCGCCACAGATGCCCACCTGTTAATTATGCTATCTTTTCCTTGTCCAGCCTTCTCTCTCCATGAAACCGGAACTCTTTACTCACGGCAACCCTTAAAAAGCCTGAAACTTCACATACTTTCCCAAAGGTTACCTACCCAGGAAAGCAGAAAGCTGGTTTCAAAAACATATTAGGGTACATGTACTCAAAGAATCTGTGCTCTTTGAGCTTTTCATCTCAAATTCCTAAAACTTCAACTTAAATGGTGCCAGCAACTAACTTCAGAAGTCAATTGATATAAAGCCATCCTTGTTTGTGTGGTGACAATATAAAACTAGAGTGTGTGAATTCCACTAAATTTTAGGAACTTTTTAAGTATGGGAATTTGCAGTGTTGAGATAGCTTGATAAACAGTAGAAATGAAGACAAATATATCAGTTTCTATGTTTAGGTCTTAGGTGTGTCATCAACCTAACAATAAACAGAACAGTTGTCAATGTGTAGTAGTTATGAGATTCAAATGAATTTATCAGATGCTATTTGTAAACAACTAGTAAACAACCACATAAAACAAATGATGGCTTTATAATGTAATTGGAAATATTTCTTTTTTTCTTTTTCCATTGAAAAAGAGGTAAATACATTTTTATATTTAACATAATTTTTAAAAGGGAATAAAACATATATATATATTTCCAAAAGAAACACTGGAAGGAAAACTAAGAACAAGTAAAAGGCACTGCCTTCAGAGGATGGAGAGGACATCAATAATATAAGACTTTTCTAGATAGACCCTATATTATAGTTTTGCCTATGGAAGCAAAAACGTTTTACATATTTTTAAAAAATGAAATCAAGAAGAAAAGGGCATCTGTAAAGGAAATATTTCTTAATACAGATGTTATTCTAACCAGGCTTAAGTAGAGTAGGGAAGAAGTGTGATTATTTTTCTAATATAGAGTTAGTTATTACTGTAGATTATATTAGGCAAAAGTACCAGGGATTCCTCTCTAAATAGGTTGTCATCCTGGCAGTTGGTGTAAATTTATTACTGAAAATACATTATTCAAATTTGGCACTCAAAAAGTATTTTAATATTGACTAATAGTAAATCCATTTTTTTCAATAAAGTAAAATTTTTAAGTAAAACTTTTAAGTGGTATAAGATTAGCAAACAACTAAGATACTTTTAAGATGATAAACTTTCTTGTGAAGTACTATGTGCCTAGTATATTCTCTTATGAATAAAATTCACATTATATAAATAAAATTTTATTATATTTATATTATTATTATTTTGGGGGGTGGCCACGCCATGCAACATGTGGGATTTTAGTTCCCTGACCAGGGATCAAACCCATGCCCTCTGCAGTGGAAGTGCAGATTCCTAACCACCGACCGCAAGGGAATTCCCATATTATTATTCTTGTATCAGAAAATAAAAATAAATCTGTCTTAACATGATTCTGTATTGACTCAGTCTTTCAATATGTATTGTTGAGAATCTATCAGACAGTAGTACATGGGAATACAAAGATGCATCGCAGCATAGCATAAAAATATAAAGTAGAAGATTATAATAAGTATCATAAATTATAAAGAAAGTTATAGTGAAGGTTTACCTGTTAAAATATGCAAATTACCAAAATTGAATTATCAAATAAACTTATAAAGTTTAAATGCTTATGGTTTCAATTATTTTTCCTATTTCTTAGTTTGATAAGCCCCATAAGAAAACTCATTTGTTCTTCAAGCCTTTTTATCTGTTGAATGGAACCACACTTCTAGCTTTATTATGAAAATTTCAATATGTCATTTCTATGATATTTTTATACAAAAATAAGGGCTTAGTCCAATTACAGTTTTATAAATTGTATTTTATACAATTAAGCTCTCTTGGTTCTTTAGACTTCAGCTCTCAGCCAAGATGCAATAACGAGAACCAGACTAACCCTACTGCCTGAAACAACTAAAAAAAAAAAATGGACAAAATATATGAAACATGTTTTCAGGTGTTACACATCAGGCAGCAGAGGACAGTGATCCCTGAGAGAGCAAAAGCAAATGAGGTGAACCCTGTGATTGCCCCAGCTTATTGCCTGGAGTTTCCAGGCTGGAGTACAGGGAGGAGGAACCTAGGAGGAGCCTAATGGATTTCCTGAATTAAAGAGCTGAGAGTCTGGGAAGGCCAAGGTGGCTAGAGTTTGCAGGGCAGAGTACCAGAGAAGAAACAGCTGCACTGGAAGAGGCTTCCAGATATCAACAGATGGTCCCCCTCAAGTCTGCAACTGAGTACTGATCAACACATGTGTTTAAGAAAACTACCTGAGGCCAAAGAAAGAACCACCCTAAAGGACAGAGGGAGAAAATCCTCAGAGGTCATATGGGACCAGGACTAGTCAGCCAGAGTGGAAAACCTTATAATTCAACCTTGTGATGCATCAGTAGAGTAATTAGAAGGGTACTGCCTGAGTAAAAGTGCAGAGCCAGCCCAATACTAATGAATGCATCGGCCTCACCTAACAAAACTTAAAAGCAAGTCTCAAAAAGAGCGAGCTATTTCCAAGTAACTGCACCCCAGAAAAGAGCTCAAGAATACAAAAATATCCCAGCAATCAACAAGGTAAAATTCACAGGCTTCCCTGGTGGTGGCCCGGGTTTGATCCCCGGTTAGGGAACTAAGATCCCACAAGCTGCGTGGCACAGCCAAAAAAAAAAAAAAAAAAGAAATGGGATTAGTAGGTTAGAAACTACAGAAGCGAAGATTTGTGAAGTTCAATATATAGCAATAGAAATATGATCCAATATGAAACACAGGGAGAAAAAAATGCAGAAAAATAAATCAGCAATTTAAATAAATAAATCAGTGAACTGTGGAACAACTTCAAGCAATCTAATATATGTGTAGTTGGAGTCCATGAAGGAGAGAAGAGAGATGAGGGGAACAGAAAATTTAAGAAATAATGGCTGAAATTTTTCTAAATTTGATTGTAACTATAAATCCACAGGTCCAAGAAGTACAACAAACCTTAAACACATTAAACAGGAAGAAAAATACCCCAAGGCACATCATAATCAAATAGTTTAACAACCAATAGTAAAGAGAAAACCTTGAAGCAGCAAGAGGGGGGAAAAAATAACACATATGTACAAAAGAAAAAATACAAGAATGGCAGCTTTTGTACAAAAACAATGCAAGCCAAAAGACAGTGGGGCAGAATCCTGAAAGCAAAAAAAATTATTAACCTAGACTTCTATACCTGGCAAAAATAGCTTTCAAAAATGAAGAAGAAGGGACTTCCCTGGTGGCACAGTGGTTGAGAATCTGCTTGCCAATGCAGGGGACACGGGTTCAAGTCCTGGTCTGGGAAGATCCCACACGCAGTGGAGCAACTAAGGCTGTGCGCCACAACTACTGAGGCCACACGCCGCCACTACTGAAGCCCGTGAGTCTAGAGCCTGTGCTCCGCAACAAGAGAAGCCACTGCAATGAGAAGCCCGTGCACCGCAACAAAGAGTAGCCCCCACTCACCACGACTAGAGAAAGCCTGTGCGCAGCAGCAACGAAGACCCAATGCAGCCAAGATTAAATAAATACATAAATATTTTTTTAAATGAAGAAATAAAGAATTTTTCAGGCATAAAAAAGCAAAAAGAAAAAAAAATACCAGCAGAGCTGCACTACAGGAAATGTTAAAAAAAAAAGTCCTTCAGGCAGAAGAAAAATGATACCAGATGGATATCTAGATCTGTGCAAGGGCATGAAGATCATCAAAAAGGGAAAATAGGTGGCTACATGTAAAATAATTGTTTTCTTATTTTTAAAATCTCTTTAAAAGATAATTGACTTTTTAGAGAAAAAATATTAACAATGTGTTATGGACTTTATAATATATATAGAAGTCAAATGCATGAAAACAACACAGATTGAGGGGAGGAAATGGGAGTACACTGCTGTAAGTGTCTTAAAGTATATGTGAAGTGGTAAACATTATTTAAAGATAGACTGTGCTAAGTTAAAGATGTATACTATAAACCCTAAAGCAATCACTATTTTTTATAAAAGAGTTATAACTAATAAACAAAAACAGAAGTAAAAAGGACCCTAAAATGTTCAATCCAACAGAAGAGAGAAAAAGAAGGGGACAGAATATAAAGCAAAAAGCAAGATGGTAGATTAAACACAAACATATCAACAATCACATTAAATTTAAAAGGTCTAAACACTCCAATTAAAGGCAGAGATTATCAAATTGAATAAAAATTTTTAAAAGACACAATTATTCTGCTTATAAGAAATCCACTTTAAATATTAAGACATAAGTAAGTTAAAAGGGAAGAATGGAAAAAGATATACCATGCTAACACTAATCAAAAGCTTTTGATAGTGGCTATATTATTATCAGACAAAGTAGATTTCAGATAAGAGAATATTACCAGGGATAAAGAGGGACATTTCGTACTGATCAAGAGCCAATTAATCAAGAGAATATAACAACCTTACATGTTTATGCACCTAATAACAAGGCTTCAAAGTGCATGAAGCAAGAACTGCAAGAAGGAATAGATAAATTGATAATTATAGTTGGAAATTTCAACAACTTTCTCTCTGAAATTGACAGAACAAGTAGAGAAAATCAGTGAGGATATAGATGATTTGAATAACACTGTCAACCAACTTGATCTAATTAACATTTATATAACACTTCACCAGCAACAGTAGTATATACAATCTTTTCAAGGGCACGGGAGCATTTATCAAGATAGACCATATTCTGGGCCATAAAACAAGTACCAATAAATGTAAAAGGATTCAGATCATACAAAGTATATTCCCTGACCACAAAGAAATTACTTAGAAATCAATAATAGGAAGGTATCTGGGAAATCCCCAAATATTTGGAAATTAAATAACATATTTTTGAATAACCCATGGGTCAAAGAAGACATCAAAAGGAAAATTAGAAAGCATTTGAACTGAACTAAAAATGAAAACACAACATAGAAAAATTTACGAGCTGCAGCTAAAGAAGCACTTAGGGGAAAAGAAGGTCTCAAATCAATGATCTACAGTTCCATTTTAAGAAACTAGTAAAAGAAAAGAAAATTAAACCCAAAGGAAGCAGAAGAAAGTAATAAAGATGAAAGCAAAAATGAAATAGAAAAATAGAGAAAATCACTGAAACCAAAAGCTGCTCTTTTCAGAATATGAAGATGTCTAGGGTTTCAAAAACCATTAAATAACAGTTGCAGTTTTGATCCTGAAGCTTCTATTTTTGGTAACTAAGAAAACTAGACCAGAAACTATGGGAAATATCTAGTATTTGTATGTGTTTGGGTGCTTGCTCATGCCTGCCTGATCTGCTTTCTGAAGAACATGAAAGATCTTGTGTGCTACTGAAGAGAAAGAATCCATAAAGCCATTTGAAATGTATTACCTATCTTTACATAGGTATTTATACAAATGTGTGTGTTCACATACTCCTCATCAAGAGTGCAGAACTGGTGGTAAGACCATCTTGCTTTCTTTATTTTTCTAAACCCTATTCCCTATTTGGCTTCTCCTTTTAAAAAATGCTATTTGGAGAAATCATTCATTCATTTATTCGTTCAACATAATTATGAAATGCTACAATATGCCAAAGACTGTGGGACATGCTGGGGGACACAGCTGTTAACCAGACAAACAAGATGCCTGCCCACTGAGCAGAGTCTAATGTGAGATACAGACAAGTAAATAGGCAATAACAATGTACTAGTGTAAAAAAGCTGTCATGGAAAGAGCAAGTGCCAGAGGAGTCCATGGGATGGGTAATCAACTTGGACCTGAAATATTCCTCAAGCTAGCAGCTGAAAAGTGTTTTTTTTAATGTGATAACTAAGTTTCTCAAATTATTATGATTCAACACAGGCAATAAAATTTTAGGTACAAAGCAATATGTCAGGTATGAGTTCAATACTGAAAGAATTCCTTGATTATTACGTACCAAATACTTCCTCTACTTCTTATTCTGTTCACACTGTGTTAATACTCTGTTGAAATTTCTATCTCAGAGTATAAATAACCCATATCGAATACAATTTTTACTAATTCTCAGTATTATTGAGAGTTTTTTGTAAGTATTCTAGAAAAGAAAGAACATATAGGTGATTCGAACCTGTTCAGAACTTCTTAAAGATCTCTTTGTTTTAGTGGGGCATAAGAAATGGCAGAACCTAAGCCAAGAATCCAGATCCTTAGGCAAAGTTTGAGGGATTCCAGGATTAGAGAAGTGAGACAAGACCAGAGAAATGTGAAGATTCCAAAGATTATGTAGGAAAGGGTCCATGATTCATTCAAGAAACTCAGAGAGCTTTTAAAACTATGCATTCCTTTAACTCTTGATTTTCTCATTTGGAAATGTGTCAGGATATTATTATAAACTTCCATATTCTAGCTACAAGATTGTACATTGTGATGTTATACTGAAAAGTTAGAAGCAACTTAGATGACTAACAGTAGCAGTCTGGCTGAATAAATTATGTCATATCCACACAATGGAATTCTAACCAGGTTTTAAATTATGTAGCAGTGTTTCTCAAAATTTATTGTGCATCAGAATCACTTGGAAGGCTTGTTGAAGCACCGATTTCTGGGCCCCACCTCCAGCATTTTTGATTTGCCAGTCTGGTGTAGGGCCCAAGAATTTACATTTCTAACAAGTTTCCAGGTTGATACTGATGACATTAATCTGGGGGCCACACTTTGAGAACTACTGATGTATGTAGAGTTATTTTTAATGATTTGGAAGAATATTCACAAGGTATTGCTAAGTTGAAACAAAGTTGTTTACATTATATTCTATATGTATACATATAGAAGTTTAGATGGAAAAATATTATCAAGCTGGTATCCCTGGTTGCCGTTAGAATGAATTGAATTGTAGTTTTTTAATGTCTTCTACATTTTGAGTGACAGATTTTTCTGTAATGAGCATAGTATTAATCACTAAAACATAATCAAATTTCTTAGTTAAAAAAATAAAATCATGAAATCCTGGCCAATGGCACTAACAAGCTGGAAACATCAAAGTGGGCTTGACCCTAATCCCCCTCTGGCTTTTTAACTATGTCTCGTTAGGAGTGCATCTTCAGAAGCAATCACAGGCAGAGGAACAGTGATGGGCCCATAGGTACATCCAGTTCCTGATGGGGACAAAAACAGAAGAGGCTGATATTATATGGAGGGCTTCTACACTTTTTCTTCCTTCATTTAAGTAGTGCCATACAGGCTTCTTCTGGGGATATTTGAAGAAAAACTGGGTGGGACCCAAAAGGCGACCTGCCAGAAGTTTGAAGCATCTGGATTGGCACACTCTTTGTTTCCTGACACAGGGTAGATCCATTTCCCAGGGTATCAGATTAAGGCGTCTCCTTTCTGGAAAAAAGATTTCATGGTTTAAATTCCCATCCACTTTTGTGTCTGTGGCACTCCGCTGTCTCCTTTCCAGCACGCAGCCTCAGGGGTCATGATGTCCGTTCCCTGCTGATATCAGCGTGCCAACTGTGGTGTCATGCACACCAAGCACAGAGCCGCCATTCAGCTTCCACAGTCTGGGTCCAGGAAGCAAAAGAGCTTCTAAGTTCCTACAAACCTTGACAGATCTTCCTGTAGTCTTGCATGTGCTGAACAATTCTCACGGGGAGGGAGAGAGAGGGAACTAGGGTAAATGTCAAGGGTAAATATGTGCCAGGAGCAGAGACAGCAAACAGTTGCAACCAATGTTCAGGAAAAGGATGGGTGGGTGACAGTGTAGTATGCAATAGACTTTTCAGTGGAATACTTATTTAGTTAGCACTGGTTACCTTTTTCCATGTCTTTGCACCACTGTGGTTGATAAATTGGGAGGTAGCCACATCACTGATCTTATTTAGAGCAAGAGTTCTTCACAAATGTCTAACATAATGCCAGTGTTTGAGAGTCATATGGAAAATAAACCCCATGTAAAGCTCACAATGGATTCAATGCTTTTTTAAAAATTTTTTTAATGATTCAAAATGTGAAATCATGTTCTGATTTAGGCTGTTGTTAAAAGAAAAAGACATTAATTCTATATTGACTTTCAAATAAGTGACATATTGTTTAATGGAAAATTTTATTCCATAATATGTTGCTTTCTACCACTTTCCATGTGAATAAATGGTGCAGAATATTGTTTAAGGTACAACTTTTTTAAGTTTTGCAAGTTCAAAATTAGCTACATATGCAGATACTGGTTAATAATTCATTATTTGTAACTATTGCTTTAATACAACTTCTTACTTGTCCCCTTCTGGTGCTATGACATGAATTCAGTATGTGAATCTGTTTAGGACCCTGTAAAAGGAAGTTATTTGAAATTCTCACCTATTATTTGAATGCCAAGAACAATGTTATAATTAATCAATTCATTTACCAAAAATTTATTGAATACTTATTCTGTGCCAGGCACTGTCCTGGGATACACCAGTGACTCCGCTCAAGAAGTTTACATTCTAGGGACTTCCCTGGTGGTACAGTGGTTAAAACTGTGCTTCCACTGCAGGGGGCACTGGTTCTATCCCTGGTCTGGGAACTAAGATTCCGCATGCCACGTGGCAAAAAAAAAAAAAAAAAACAAGTTTACATTCTAGATGGGGAAGACAGTAAAACATTAAGCAACTACAACTAAAATGTGCAGGTGGTAATAGCACTAAGGAAAAAAAAAAAGCAGGGCCATTATAAGGACTTTGTATTTTATTCTGAGAGAAATGGGAGGTCTTTAGGTGCATGTAGATCTAAGCAAGGACATGGTCCAATTTCTGTTAATAGAGAATCACTCTGGCTGCTGGATGGAGAATTGGCTATAGGAGGCCTAGTGCTGATTATCACCTTCCCTTAAGTTATATTTCACTGAGGATAGTTCTGTACCAATAGACCTGGAGATGTGATCCTACAGAGTAGATTCTTGCCTTTTCATACTTTCCATGCAAAAGCAATTTATAAAAAGAAATTTTTCTATCCAAAGTATTCCTTAAAGAAAAATTTTTTTTTTCTGGAAAGTTACTTTTAGATACATTCTCTCTAAATGGGAGTTTATCCAAAGCTTACTTTTTAATAATTACTTTACTTTCATACTACAGTCAGCCCTCTGTATCCACAGGCTCCACATCTGCAGATATGGAGGGCCAACTAAGGGACTTGAGCATTTGCAAAATTTGGTATCCAGGGGGGCCTGGAACCGATCCCCCACGGATACCAAGGGACGACTGTATGTGGTTATCAAAATATTTCTGTTTTTTTGACATATTTTTAAAAAGCCAAGAGATGCTTAAGAATTTTTCAGAGGAGCTTTGTATTTCTTACTATATAAATCAACAAGATTGATTGAGGTTTTTTTTTTAACTGCATAATGAGGTGTAACAGTGTTGCCCTCCTTATAATAATGCTTCATGTTACATTATATTTATATTCACTGGTTTCCATGGGCAGTGATTTCCCTTTCCACTAACCTCTACTCCTCCAAAGTAACAGGTCCACCAGAGAATTTGCACCACCCCACCCCAAGGCCCATTTTATTGCCCCTGTATAATGTATAGACTCACAGACATATCCAGTCTGTCCCTTCTGAGCCTTCCTGCCTCTGGTTTCCTCCTCAGAACTAATGCCTTAAGTTGCCTATAGAGTCTGTCTATAACCTGCACAATAAAAAGTCTCATTACTTAGTTACACCTTGCATTTAACCAAAAGTGCTGTTAACTAACTTGATCAGGTACATTACTCACTGCATTGGGTTCAGGTGACTTCTGACTAATTTTAGAAATCAAATCCACCCTCAAAGGGTTGTATATTTACTTCCAGTAAAAATATTCCAAATATATGCCACAAGTTGCAAGGCAGATCCAGAAAAGGAGAACCAAAAATACTCATAGCGAAAGTGGTCCCAATTAATAACTGATGAGTCTTTGAAAGGGTCATACCTCATTTAGAAACATAAGTGCCTGGATCTTTTTTTTTTTTTTTTTTTTTTTAGCGGTACGCGGGCCTCTCACTGCTGTGGCCTCTCCCGTTGCGGAGCACAGGCTCCGGATGCGCAGGCTCAGCGGCCATGGCTCACGGGCCCAGCCGCTCCGCGGCATGTGGGATCTTCCCGGACCGGGGCACGAACCCGTGTCCCCTGCATCGGCAGGCAGACTCTCAACCACTGCGCCACCAGGGAAGGCCCTGGATCTTTACCTTGCAGTCACTTCCTAACTGGTCTTCCTGCTTCTATTCTTTACCCTTTATAATCCATTCTCCTCGTAGAAGCAAGAAAGAGTTATCTTTTAAAAAAATGCAAATCAGATCACATCACTTCTCTGCCTATTACCTTCCAGTGGCTTCCCACTACAGTTAGGATAACTCTACCACGGCCATTAAAGGGCTCTCTATTCATGATCTGTCATACGTGGCCTCTGTCCTCCTCTCCACTGTCCCCTTGTCCCCTGAACTCTAGTCACACTGGTCTTGTTCTTCCTTGGATAAGCCAAGCTTGATTCCACTTCAAGGCCTTTAAACTGGCTGTTCCTCTGCCCAGAATGCTCTTCCCCCAAGATCTTTGTATGGCTGCCTTCATCCCAAGAGTCAGATTTCTGCTGATTACTCAATTTATACTTCTTCTGCATCCAAACAGGCAGCACATCTGTTCCTTGGAATAACAGGGCAGCTCTTCCCCAGGGGTGATCAAGGTCTGAAAACCTCTTGTTATCTTATCACTTGCAGATAATAGAAGGTATAAATCAAACCAGGACTACATGGGGCAAATAGTTCAGGGTTTGCACACAGTCCTATATATGCACAGCATTTTCTTTTTCTTTACAGGTTATTTTCAGAGCTTTGTCACCACCGTATGATGTGGAGAACCCTTACAGTGCCAAAGTGCAGGAGCAGCTAAAGATCACCAACCTCCGTGTGCAGCTGCTAAAACGACAGTCTTGTCCCTGTCAGAGAAACAGCCTGAATGCAGAGCCTCAACATTTTACGCACTATGCAATCTATGATTTCATTGTCAAGGGCAGCTGCTTCTGTAATGGCCATGCTGATCAGTGTATACCTGTTGATGGCTTCAGACCTGTCAAGGCCCCTGGAGCATTCCACGTGGTATGTAAAACAAGTCGTCACTTACGAAAAAAATTCATCTGGTAGTCTAAGTTCCCTTAGAGTGAGTCTGTGCTTACATGGTTCTTCTTCTTTCTTCCTCTGCTGATTCACTCCTCCGACTCCATGCCCATCCTATAAAGTGCCTATGAACTTGTTTTTTAATCTTCCATTTTAGAATTATAAATAGTCAAGTATGATAACCGGATTCCTTGGAAAACATCCATGCCAGTTTTTAGTACCATGACTTCCAGATATAAAGTGTAAGGTGAACAGTAGGAGAGGTTGGCATAATCATATTTGTGGCATTATCACATAGAAACCAGCTTTGACAGTAAATGGGTACCATTCTTAAGTAGATTTTAGAGTGGAAAAAATAAGAACTTCAATTTAATGCCCAGTATCTTTTGCCGGCCAGCCAGTAGAATAAACAATAATTTTCCTCTGTAAAGAGTAGCCTCTCACCCTAAGGCAGACTTAAATGCTCTTTCCTCTAGGCTCACATTTCTCATTGCGCTTTCCTCTGAACTTTTACTTGTTTGCATCTCCCAGGAGATCACGAACTTCCTGAGGACAGGGACTGTGTGATCTTCATATCCTCAGGACCGAGTGTATTACCTGAGCCAGAAGCAGGTGTTCAGTACGTGTTTGGTTGAATGATAGCAACATAGGAATAGGGAGATGATGACAATTACTGTCATTGTCCTCACCTCATCTTCTTCCAAAAAAGATACAAAGTGGCTCAGACAGCAAGTACCTTGTTGGGATGCATCCAGAGCTATGAATGAGGATTAGGCAAGTAGGAGAGCACTCTAATTCTTTCATTTTATATTTTGCTCTGATACTTCTAATCAAACCAAACCAAAAATAAATAAATAAAACTTAAAAGGCCTCAGAATATCCTTACTTCATTACCTAAAGAGTAGACTTACACATTTGTCTTCTTTCTCCCAGCCCTGATATAGATAGGGCCGTGAGGGACCATGAACCAGTTAGCCAGCAGGATAGTCTGTGTTAGCTGGGCTGAGTTGCTGGGGTGCAGAATAGCATTGGGGTAACTGAAATGACTAGGACAATAGCCAGGAAGTTACAAAAATAGAAACAATGCTATTACTTCTAGAAGTGAATCTGGGGCTTCCAAGTTGAAGGAAGTGCAATACTCATTCAACAAACATCTACTAGTTTCTACTCATTAATGGATTTTTGAACCAATATTGTTTCAAATAAAGGATGGAATAATTTGTTATACCGAAGTTAAGTGGGTTCAGGTATTATTCAAATAGAAAATAACCTAGATATTCTAGATACATGTCAACCAACTAGACTGAAAACCAGAAAATTTGCATGAGGTAAGATGCTAATAAATTTCTGCCATTATATTTAAGTGCATTAGCGAAGGAGAGTCTGCTGGCTGCAATGTACTGAATGTTTGTGTCCCCACCCCAAAACTTGTATGTTGAGACCCTAATCCCAATGTGATGGTATATGAAGGTGGAGCCTTTGGGAAGTAATTAGGTCATGAGAGGGGAGCCCTCATGAATGGGATCAGTGCTCTTAAAAGAAGAGGCCAGACAGCTAGCTAACTCTGTTTCTGCCATGTGAGGACACAGTGAGAAGTCTGCAGTCTACAACCTGGAAGAACGCTTTTACCAGTACCTGACCATGCTGACACCCTGATCTCAGACTTCTAGCCTCCAAAACTGTGAGAAATAAATTTCTGTTATTTATCATCCACCCAGTCTATGGTACTTTGTTCTAGCAGCCCAAACGGACCACGACACCGGCCTTTTGTTTCCTCAACTATCTTTGTAATCCAAGCCTTATAAGATTATTTCAGGTTAGAGTCCTGAGCAAAAGGAGAGATACAAGCTTAGAGGCCCCCAAAACATGGCCCAGAATAGGCCATATTTGATTTGTCTCATGACCTATGAGACAACCTGAATGGCTCTGGTCAACCAAACTAAATTATCAGAGTTCTCAAGAGGCTTATAAAGCATTCATGAGTATGCATTTAAAAGCAATAGTTTTGAGACTTCCCTGGCGGTCCAGTGGTTAAGACTCCACGCTTCCACTGCAGGGGGCATGGTTTCGATCCCTGGTCGGGGAAATAAGATCCTGCATGCCACATGGCCAAAAAAAAAAAAAAAAAGCAGTGGTTTCTTTTTCTTTTTTTTTTTTTTAAAGTAAATCCTCTGAATGTAAACTTTCAAAGAGTTAGCAACACTTTCTTAGGCTGAAGAGAAAATTCTGGAAGTTTTTATTATATGCTCTGGGTGTATGCAAATACACTGTCCAGGGTGAGAGCCACTGGGAGTGGGTATCTCGCATCTGCTTCTCACCCAATAGCAGCAATCCCATCATCATCTCCTGTGCCCGGGACAAGCTGGTCAAGGTATGGAACCTGGAATACTGCAAACTGAAGTCCAAGCATATCAGCCCCCCGGGCCACCTGAACACTGTGACTGTCTCTCCAGATGGATCCCTCTGTGCTTCTGAAGGCAAGGATGGCCAGGCCATGCTGTGGCACCTCAATAAAAGCAAGCACCTTTATATGCCAGATGGTGGGGACATCATCAATTCCCTGTGCTTCAGCCTCAACCACTGCTGGCTCTGTGCCACCATGGGCCCCAACACCCAGCTCTGGGACTTGGAGGACAAGGTCATTGTAAATGAACTGAAGCAAGAAGTTATCAGTACGAGCAGCAAAGCAGAGCCACCCAGTACACCTCTCTGACCTAGTCTGCTGATGGCAAAAGTCTTAAAATACAACTGTTCTCTACAATCTTCTGTCAGCCTACCAAGGCTTGGACAGTGGTGATGGTAACATGGATGTCTGGGCTGTGCACCACTTCATTCAAGAGGGCATTAATGTTTGTCTCTGCCGATACTATGCCAAGAACATGGGCTTACATGGTGAGCATGCGGGAGCCTTCACTGTGGTCCTACAAAGATGCTGAGGAAGCCAAAAGGGTGGAGTCACATTTGAAGATCTTGATCCATCCCATGTATTCTCAATGGAGCCCTGACTTGCCTTAACCATTGTGACCAGCCTGGATTTGCAAAAACAACGGTTGCAAAAAGTGAAAGGCATGGCCAACTGTGTCATTAGATTCGGATTCAGCTTGTCTCCAGCCTCAAGAAACAGGGCTTCTCCCACAATGGGCAGCACATCACTGACCAAATTGGCATGTTTTATTTCACAGGGCTAATGCCTGAACAGGTGGAGTGGCTGACCAAGGAATTCTCCATCTACATGACAAAGGTCAGCCACATCTCTGTGGCAGGGGACACAGAAAACTGGGCTACCTTGCTCATGACATCCACCAGGTCACCAAGTGAGTTCCCTGATGAGAGGGAACAGAGACAACCTTCCTGTCTTCTGCCTCTGCAGTTGTGAGATTCACACGGAGGATGAGGCAGGGTGAATCATTATTTTCAACCACAGTGCTTAACACTCAGCAATGCGTTTCTCAGAAAAGAACATGTAGTGAAATGGGGCAGAAACATCCGTGGCTGGTGTCTGGAACTTTGTGGCTCTAAACTAAATCTTCCCCATCCTTATATCTCCAGCTTTTCTGTAAGAATTTACATGTGCAAGGAAGTCAGAGCCCCCCAAAACCTGCCAATCACTCCATTGTAATATTACAGAAGCTTTAACTGAAGCGCCCTGCAGGGTCGGGGGTTCCTCTGTGGATCCAGCATGTGAAATAGCCCCTGTCCGAGGCTTCATGAGAAGACCTAGCTCTGACATTAACGGTGATGCCTGTTCTCCAGTGGTTGAGGAGCCTTG
The DNA here is from genome assembly GCF_002837175.3 of Physeter macrocephalus. Classification (NCBI taxonomy): domain Eukaryota; kingdom Metazoa; phylum Chordata; class Mammalia; order Artiodactyla; family Physeteridae; genus Physeter; species Physeter macrocephalus. The sequence continues at coordinate 29,338,817 of NC_041219.1, read as the reverse complement.
TCAACAGATCATATTACAGAAATCGTGTTCTGTGAAAACCAGCAAGTCTGCTGCCACTGCAACAAGAAAAAGAAAAGATGCTGTCTCCTGTCTTATATAAGTGAAAAGAAAGAAAGCTCTCCTTTTTAATACTTGCAGGCATTTTTAATGTTCCCCTCTTTTCCCTTATCACTGCTGTTCTTTTCCTTAGAAAGATCTAGAACTAGCCTAGATTTTCATCCTGTTCTACTACTTGATTGACTATCAGGATTTACTTACTTGAAGAATGAAGAACATCATTTACTGCTCATCCCATACCCTCACCTCTCTCAGCAAGGAGCAGTGGAGAGTAGGTAACTGCACTTTATTTCAGCAACCTCTTCAGTGATTATTTCCTGTCAGGATGTTGCCTCTGGCCAGTCGGACCTCATACTTTCATTCAGCGTGGTTGTGCAGTCACTCATTTCATATCATGAGTAGGCCAATGCAGTGTTGTACCAGAAAAGAGAATTCCCTGGACTTTGGTGTTAATCTTTGTGTGCTGCCAGCTAGGCTTAGGCTTTACCGTTTGGAAAGGTAACCTTCAACTGCTCTGATCATGTAGACTTATTGCAGCTTGGTTTCTCTGTTACACTAAAGTTACTGTAGACCCTGCCCCCACCACCCAAATAGACAACTATCAACCTAAAAAGAGGATCTGGATAACCAAGTAAAGGGGATTGTATAGTAAGTGTTTCTCCATTTCAAAAGGATGTTAGAATGAGAAGTCTCCATCCTAGAAGACCCTATGGGATGGAAACCTCATTTCCTTACTCATCTCAGGCTCCTTTGAAATTGGAAGCCATTTCTTCTTAAAATAATATTCATCTTGTGACATCCTACTCCCCAGCTTTCATACTGATTTCAACTTCTGCAACAATGGTGGTAGCCCCCAGTGCTGTAACTATAGCATGTACCAAAACCAGGCAAGACCAAGTCACACGTGGAGCTAGGGCCAGGTAAGGGGTTAGAAACAGGTAAGTGGCCAAGGCCATGATGGCTTGCAGGGATCTGGTTCCAGAAGAATTCCTGCTGTCTCTACTCTCTTTAAAAAAAAAAAAAAAAAAAAAGCCATAAGCAATTGGACCAGCAGAGGCTTATGACTGGAAATGTGAATGGTTCTGGTTTCAGATTTTTCCCATCCCTAAGCTTAGGTGCATTTTATTTTCATGTATATTTTTTTCTGGATTATAAAGAGTTGGTATTAAATTTGGACATAGTTGCCTGTTTTGAATGTGATATTCTTATCCCTATGATTGCTTAACTGAGCAAACTGCACATTAAAAGCATAGTCTTTTGCTTTATTAAGAGCATGGTCATAAGGTCAATTGTCCTCCCACATTTGTGTATCTGTGAACACCATTCATTATACATATGCAGCTGTAAATAACCAGATTCATAAATTGTGTCTGCAGAACAGAAGGTAGCCTCTTAAGAGAGTATTCTTTTACTAGTCAGCTTGTCATAGGTATGTGTGTATAAATCTGACTTTCTTTAGCACAGTTTTTCTTTTTTTTCTTGCGGTACGCGGGCCTCTCACTGTTGTGGCCTCTCCCATTGTGGAGCACAGGCTCCGGACGCGCAGGCTCAGCGGCCATGGCTCACGGGCCCAGCCGCTCCGCGGCATGTGGGATCTTCCCGGACCGGGGCACGAACCCATGTCCCCTGCATCGGCAGGCGGACTCTCAACCACTGCGCCACTAGGGAAGCCCCCTTTAGCACAGTTTTTCTTTATATCAGTCATTCTCAAAGTGTGGTCTCTGCACCAACAGCATCAGGATTACCTGAGAACTTGTTATAATTGCAAATATATATCCAGTCCTACTGAATCAGCAATTCTAAAAATGGGGCTCAGGAATCTGTGTTTAACAAGCCCTCAGGTGATTCCATTGCTTGCTAAAGTTTGAGAGCTGCTGCTTTATAGACTATGCCAAATCCCCTGCAGCCAATGCTGTGAGGATGAGTAATTAGTTAATGAAATCTAGTTTTTACGGGCTAGAATTTTTGATGGCTGATGATAGAGAACTAGGGAAGTTAATGGAAATGATATTTAGTCTGTTTCTTAAGCTATATAAGATTTTAGGGCCATTTTCCTTCTTTGGAACAGGGTGGTAGGAAAAGGCATGAAGTGGGGTACCAGTTCGCAGCCTCATTTACCTTTAAATACTCCTCCTGTGTCTTTTAAAGTAGTACCACCTTTTCCATGTTTCCCCTTCTTTCCAATCCATTCCATTTAGCCCTCACCAGTTCAATTTTTCCTTATCTGTTCATGTCACTGGAAGGCAGAACAGCACAGTGTTTAAGACCCTAGCATTGGAGTCAAATAGATCTGGATTTGACTCACCACAGCATTTACTAAATTAATATCTCACTGAACATCAGTTCCCTAAGAAAATGAGAACAATGTCCACCTTATGTAGTTATTGTGAGGCTTAAAAATATGGTAGCCAGTGCCTGGCATATGGTAGCCTCTATCAACATTGCTGTTGTTATCTTGTATTATCTCAGCCTTTTCTACCACATTTCTCACAGACACTTTCTCCCCAGTAGCGACAGGAATAAATCATAGTGTTTGGGCTTTTTGACATGTTTACAAGGGTAGAGGTTTTGTGTCAAGGAAAACTGTACTTTGATTCCAGCCTGCTGGGATCCCAGAAATTATGTGAAGAGGAGATCTTAAGCTTTTTCTCCTTGTAGCTGGGGAGAACTGATGTAGTTCTCTTTTTCCCAGCAGCTGGTGATTTTACAGCTGTTGGATGATGGATGGTAATAAGAAGGAACATGGAACGTTTCATTGTTTTACTAAAATATCGTTCATTGGATAACAAGAGGCCATAGAATGCCGTGGAGAATTGTTTAAATGCCTTGAGTTACACTAAGGTTAAAGTGGATTTTTCTTTTGTAACCAGAAACTCATTATACAAGAGTGTCAACATTTTGACTAATGTGTTCTAAATCTAAAAGAAAACATTGAAACCTATGGAACCACAATGTGGGGTTTGAGGAAAATATTACTTAGCCTACCTAGCTGTGTAAGGCAAGTTTCAGAATCAATCATATAGTTTCATTACAAAAATTTTTCTAATCTGAATCTGAATACATTTATTCATGTATTTATATTTGCACATCTTATATGTCATGTTTTATAAATTCAGGACAGATTTAAGACCATAGTTTTCTTTTTAAAAATTCTTTATTGTATTGTGAATAAGCCAAATGTACAATAATAATTAGAAAGCTCTTGGCTCTTCAAGGTATTAAGGAAAAGAGCAGAGGGTTTAAAAACAGTCAATAAAGTTATTAAATAAGAATATTAAATCAGAATTTTAAAATATTTTCATATAGCAAACATGCATGTATATTTGGAAATGAACATCTATAAATTAGTGTCAGGTCTTCTCAGCAGAGAAAAAATAATTATCATGGATTATAAATACTGCTGATAATAGTTACAATTTATTAAATGCTTATGGTGTGCCAGGTCTTGTGCTGTCATGTTACAAATTGTTATTGAATTTAATCTTCACAACAACTGCATGAAGTATCATCATCACTTTCTTTCATAGATGAGGAACTGAGGCCTGAGGCTTGGGAATGCTAACTGATTTCCCAAAAGTTAATAAAAAGTAGAGCTCAGGTTAAATTCACCACCTCTTCTCTTTTTGTTGTTGTTGTTGTTAAAAACTTAATCAGTTGTTAAAAACTTAATCTATACTTGATATTATGCCAAGAACAGAGTAAAAAAGAGGGGAGAAAGCACAGGAGGGCCAGTGTGGTAGGGGTGGGCTCAAGCGATTAATTATCATCATGGATCATGGAATCTAAACTGAGCAAAGGGAATTCCCTGGTGGTCCAGTGGTTAGCTTTCTGTGCAGCCCAGCCACAAAATAAATAAAATAAATAAAATAAATAAAATACAATAAATAAAAAATAAACTGAGCAAAGAGGGAAGTGAGGACACAAGAGAGCAAACACTATTCCCACAACCAAAGTTTCCTTGTTTTATATTTTATAAAGCCCTTTCCCATGCATTATTTCACTTGATCCTTACTACAATCCTAGAAGATAAGCATTTTTGTTTCTCTTTTGCAGATAAGGGGAACTGAGGTACAGAGATAAGCATTTTTGTTTCTATTCTGCAGATAAGGGGAACTGCTTGTAGTCACAGTGATAGAGAGCAATTTCTCACATTCAGAGTTCTTACTACCATACCCTACCTCCACCACCAATATGGTACCAAGAAAAAAACTCTCATTAAAAAGACTATTTTTATAGGAATAGGTAATCTATCCAAGTCATCTAATTTCTGTTGAACCAGAAATTATCATTGATTCTCTCTTCTCTTCTATTCGTTACTGAAATGGCCCAAAGGGAAGAAAGAAAGAGTAAAAGCAATAAGTTTGGAAAATCTACAAAGAAAATAATTCAGAAGTGACTATCTTTTGGGGGGTATGAATCATCTTTGATCAGTATCTTTGGTTTTATTAGGAAGAGGGATTTCTGGATCTACCATTCTTTACTTCCATCTCTAGCCATAAATCATTTTCACTGCTGATGAAAGGCAGCAGCAATCCCAAGCAGTTCACTTGTCACATTAGACCAGGAGGAATGGGTAATCCTATCACCAAGGGGCGTGCAATGTTGTATTCCTAATATTAACAAAATAGAAACTGTCAGCTTGATGCAGTTAGTGTGAGACTATTCTCAATTCATTTCAAGGTCTTAGAGTTCTTCTTTCAATACTCCTATGTTAGTATAGTATAACTTTGCCAGTAGTCCCTTGGCAGTGAATAACTACATAGAAGGTGTACAGAGTGTTCTTTATACTTCATTTACTACCTTGTGTTTCCTAGTAGCAGGGCAAGTCAGTAAAGCGTGTTCATGGCTGCAAATTGTTAGTGTTTTGACTATAAGACTGCAAATGAATCTAGCCTTAATTTCCCTCTAAACAGTAAGACACACTCTCATTTAATGGCAAAAGTTGCCTGAGATTACACTTTTTATTTGATGATTAGGAAACCAGAAGACTTTAAACCTAGAGGCGTTACAAAATAATTTTTGCACTCAGGAAAGGAATTCCCTGTGGGGTTCCTTTCAAGGGTTCCCCCAGAACATTTAAGTATTTGTTTATAGGCTTTTGACTACTTCACAGAGAGACTGAAGGATAAAAATACCAGAAAGCTAAAATGTTAGTGTCAGAGCTGACATCTCTGAAAGTAAAATATAAGCCAATAGGAAAGTAAGGTTGATTCTCCAAATAGTATAATATTTGTACATTCAACTTTTCATGAACATGCTTTACAGAAAGTGAATCACGTGTATTTTTAGGTCAAAATTTGGGCACTGTAAGGATACAAAAATGAGTTTCTTTAACAGGTTTAAGCTGCTAGTTCTATAAACTGGGAAACAACAACTTAAATTTGACATTTTTCCTACTGTAAAATACTCCTCAGATATTCAAGGCATATCTCACTTTGCAGATTTTCTTATGAATATTTCCTGTTCAGTCCAGTACCATTTGGGGGTCCATCCTGTGGATAGCTGGGAGCCTAGAGTCAGATCTCTGGATCTGGAAAGCCTGGTCTCCCTGGTTAATTGCTAAGATAATGGAGTGAGTGGAGGGTGAAGCTACATGGAAAGAGAAAAGTTGAGGTTACAGATATCTGACTTCTGGTTCACAACCCCAGGTCTCATATCTCTGTGGTATTTCATTTGTGTCTTGCCAATTTTGTAAAAGCTGGAAATGTACTTCAATTTGTCTTAAAACAATTACATTCAGTAGAAGATAAGTTGTAATTTAAGTCTTGTTCCCTCTTATGAGGCGAATTTTAGTTACCAGACACATAAGGTTAAAATACACACACACACACACACACACACACACACACACACACACAGAGACAAGTATATAGATATATATAATAATTATTCCACAAGATGGAGAAACCTGACAGCCATTTCAAATAGTGAGGAAGACAAGGTCTCTTAATCTTGGCATTCAAAACATTAATACTATAATTGGAGCTAGAGTCATCTTAGCAATGTAAATATTTAATGGAATAAAATAGTACATGTGTGGGGATACAGAAGTAATATGGTGTTTGTTAATTCTTAATAAGATTTTAAAAATCATATGGAATTCTGATACTTTTTTAACTCTCTTGAGCTCTTTAGATGGAAAAAGCAGAGAAAATTGTGGTTTCAAAAACTACAATATATTATATATGGAAATGGAAAAATGATTACTTTTTCCTACTATTAAATATGTTATATATACAAACAATTATGAAATTTGTAAAAGTAAACACTGATCAAATGTCTTTGTCCTTCAATTTTTGCATCTCTAAGGGCACCAGTACCAGGCATGTAACTTAGTTGGCTCAGTCAGCTCTCAGAATTCCTGAAGGGCAATGGTTTCATTGTTTCCCAGATAAGCCCCTAGTAGGCATTAAAATTAAAGGAAACATGGAATTGTAGTATTTCCATATGCTGAATAGAGGCTGAAGATCATAATTGTAGTATATTTCTCTTCTGATTCTCATTTGTAATTTAATTCAATTCTCATAGGTAATAAAAAGAGAATTACACTTTGGCACCTAACTTCACTAACATGCAAAGCAAAGAATTACAGCCTATTTTGTCAAACAAGTAGGTTATTAGTGGCCTTGACACAAAGCCCCAATCATTCCTCAGACCTCCAAGAGTCTGCTGTACTTATCACGATTAAAATATTTACTTCACTGTATTATTTGCTTACATATCCAGCTTTCCCTATCTGCTAAACTATCTGATTTTTTAATGGCAGATACTGGGATAGTCACAATGTCTAACATATAGTGGGTTCAAAAACTCCCCAGTCAATAAATGAATGAATTCATCAATGGCATTGAAAAAATAAGAGATTCATTTCAGATAATAATAATGTTAAAAATATCAATAATAATGACTGTTATTGATTGTGTCACACATCTACATACATTTTCTCTTTTAATCCTCAAATACATGGAGCCAGTACTATTATCCTTATTTTATAGGTAGGAAACTATGTCTTGTTATTAAGGAATTTACCCAAGATTATTGAGAGCAGGGATTGGAAACCCCATGTATCTAATTCCAAAATTTATTCTCTTTATGTCACATTTATCCACATAATGCTAAGAAAAGAACCCAATTTTAAAATGCGCAAAGGTTTAAATAGGTGTTTTTCCAAAGAAGACATGCAAATGTCCAATAAGCCCATGAAAAGATGCTTGACATTCTTAGGCATTAGGGAAATGCAAATCAAAACCACAATGAGATACTGCTTCACATCCACTAGAATGACTATAACCAAACAGACAGATAATAACAAGTGTTAATGAGGATGTAGAGAAATTGGAACCCTCATACATTGCTGGCAGGAATGTAAAATGGTGCTGCTGCTGTCTGGCAGGTCCTCAAAAAGTTTAACATAGAGTTATTATATGATCCAGCGATTCTACTCCTCAGTATCTGCCCAAGTGAACTGAAAACATATGTCTACACAAAACCTTTTACATGAATGTTCATAGCAGCATTATTCATAGGAGCCAAAAAGTAGAAACAACACAGTGTCCATCAACTGATGAATGAATAAACAAAATGCGGTATATCCGTACAATGGAGTATTATCCAACCATAACATGCTACAACGTAAATGAACCTTGAAAACAGTATGCTAAGTGAGAGAAGCCAGACACAAAAGGCCACATATTGTATTATTCCTTTTCTATGAAATGTCCAGAAAAAGCAAATCCATAAAGACAAAGTAGGTTAGTGGTTGCCAGGAGTTGGAGCTCAGGGAGGAATGGGGAGTGACTGCTTAATGGGCACAAGTTTTCTTTTTGGGGTGATGGAAATTCTCTGGAATTAGATGATGGCAATGATTGCACAATTTTTTGGATATTCTAAAAACCACTGAATTGCATGCTTTAAAATTGTTAAAATGATGAATTTTATGCTATGTGAATATAATCTCAATAAGAAAAAATCAAAAGCTAAAAATCAGACCAAACAACTCATGGCTGGTTATAAAGGAACTTTACAAAATGAATATATTTCTTTTCAAGTCCCAGTCATTAAGCCGACTGTTTTAAAAAGCAGTAGCTTTGGATGGATGGGTATTGAAGAAAACCAATTCTTTGAGTATCTGTGGTTGTTGTTCCTGGACATATTCAAATGATCACAGATGTGGTAATGACTGCTTTCTGATAGAGTTGCCAAACAAGCATAAGTTTTTAATATCAGTACTTCCACCTTAATCTTTCATATGAGCATACTCAATAACGAAGACTACGTTTTACAAGATTCACCTGGAAACAAGCAATTTTCCAATATGAAAAGAAGCACCTGAATGAATTAATTCAACAACAAAAGACTCTGGAAGAAAACATGCCCTAGCAACTGGCTTCTTGTACTATAATCAGGGGCTCATTTATCTTAAGTCAACTTTTGTAACACCCTCTGCACTGTATAGAATACTGAGTGACAGTTAAACAGAACTGTCAAGAAAAAAGGAAAACAGTGGGAAATGTGAACTAGAATGAATTTTAAAAAAAAAAGAAAGAAAGAAAGAAAAAACTTTGTATAAGAATGCGAAAACGAATGCAAAATTCCTTGGTGACAAGGAATTTTCCTTTAAAATAACCAAAAGCTATGTGAATACATTGAGCAAGTGAATGTCAATGGGGTGAAAAGTACTTAATAATCCCCCACAGCATTTCTAATAGAATTTACCTGGTCCCCAACTAATTATAAAAACCCATCTAAATCCTCAGAGACATTGAACAAAACTCCACAAGACCTTCCTTCTTTCTTGCATCAAATGCTGCTTGACAGATAAGTTGCTTACAAAATGAGTTCTAGTTTTTCCCTTCACTTAGTTTCTCAGGTTCTTGTCTGATAGTTTTAACAGCATAGGAGAAGTTATATATTGTTAATTCTACTTTTGCTATTTCTTTCTAAAATTGTTCAAATTAAATAGATACTAAAAAATTGAAATTGATATGATCCCTTTTTCCCTCCAGAGATTTTATCATAAGAAGTTATTTTAGGTGTTTGTGGGAAGGAAAAAAAAAAATCTTCCTGATGACATCACTGTTCTAAGATGGAAGCCTCTAATATTTTAGGACTCTCTTGGGAGTTCTGTTCCCTGTTTTGCCACTGATTTGTGTTGTGACCTTGGAAAAGTTTAAATATGAAAAGACAAGTGCAAAGTGAACTTATGAAAACAAGACTTAACTGAGATCAAACGAAGAGCAGAGATGGAGTGGGTCACACGGCTATGTATGATAGCAACTGTCCCAGTGACTCAACACAGTAACGCAGGCAGTAATCAGGCTTGAAAGAAATTTCAGACGCCTTAGCTGTATACCAAGATAGTTTCTTATATAGTATTTTAGGAAAGGCAAAGTCTGCCTATAAAAAAGAACTGCAGCAAGACTCTAATGATATTTGTCAATCTTCTCTTGTTCTATATCTTGAAGAAATTGTAGCTGTTATAGAGGAGAAAAGGAGCTAATTTGATATTATGAGGCAATTCCTTAGATACACTGAAATAAATGTCTTAAAATCAGAGTACCTTTCTTTATTGCCATTGTACACACGCAAATCTGAAACCAAATTATGCATGTAACCTAACTATTCATTTGTAGGATTTATCCAAATAAATATACCTGTTGGACAGACATCATTTTTAAAAGCCCAGTAGTCAGAAATAATTCTTAAAACCCATTGGAAAAAAAAAGCAAATAAATAGTTCTATGTAAGGAAGTAATGATAGAAAAAAATCACATAAATTGGTGATAGTATGATCTTATCTAAATGTAATCTTCATAAGCTTCCTGAGCATCACAATTTTTAGTTTAATGCTATTTTCACTTTTATGGCAGAAATATTTATTACAGTCCCCACAGGAAAGATAAAGTGCCTGATGAAACTGAAAAAAAGAAGCTAGTAGAATTAATCTTGTAAAAATATGAGACATTCAAAACCCATTTAGCTATATAAAGCATGTTGAAATTCCACTTTTAGAAGTATATCCTCAAGTAGTCTAGACAGGAGAACTTTAGGTAACGTGTGGAGGATAAGGAATGGCAGTGTTAAAGGATACATTATGTTTTTAACTTATTTATTTAAATGTATTTATTTATTTTTGGCTGTGTTGGGTCTTCATTGCTGCATGCAGGCTTTCTCTAGTTGCGGCGAGCAGGGGCTACTCTTCATTGTGGTGCGCGGGCTTCTCATTGTGGTGGCTTCTCTTGTTGTGGAGCACAGGCTCTAGGCACACGGGCTTCAGTAGTTGTGGCACGTGGGCTAAGTAGTTGTGGCCCGTGGGCTCAGTAGTTGTGGCTCGCGGGCTATAGAGCACAGGCTCAGTAGTTGTGGCGCATGGGCTTAGTTGTTCTGCAGCATGTGGGATCTTCCTAGACCAGGACTTGAACCCGTGTCCCTGCATTGGCAGGCGGATTCTTAACCACTGCACCACCAGGGAAGTCCCAAGGATACATTTTTAAAGAGTAAAGCCATGACTGTCACACAGATATAAAATAAACGTGTGTCAACCATTTTACTTAACTCAGTAATTAATGAGGGACCAGTAAGACCTTATAACTGCTTCAAAGGAAAATTCGAAGAACCACACATACACTGGCAAATGAAGAAATGTACAGAGGTGCAAAATAGGTCAATATGAAGGGCAATGATCAACTGCATTGTCAGACACAACTGATTTGCATTTCTATGGACAAGAGTTATTTGAAATATTGTTCATTTTCTACAACTTACAGAGTTATAAAATGGTTCAGTGATAATAAAATGTAGAGATGGGCAGAAGACCTAAGTAGACATTCTCCAAAGAAGACATACAGGTGGCCAACAGGCACGTGAAAAGATGCTCAGCATCACTAATTATTAGAGAAATGCAAATCAAAACTACAATGAAGTATCACCTCACACCAGTCAGAATAGCCATCATTAAAAAGTCTACAAGAGCGGATGGGGAGACCAGCAGCCCGGAGACAGAGTCGGAGGCGGAGCGCTGCAGCCATGCAGGCGGCAGAGGCGGACGCAGGCTACAGGCAGGGTGGCGGGCGGCGCTGAAGGCCTGGGCAGCCAGGGGGGCAGGGGCGGCCCTTGCAGTGGGGGTGCTGTTGCCGCTGCAGACAACGGAGCTCTGTGTGTCGCGCCGGCACAGCACTTTCCGGGACCGGGTGGACACCCTGTACCCACGGCCAGAAGGCCGGGAAGCCGACCACACGTATTCGCCCTAAGTGTGCCTTTCCCGTCCACCTTGGAGGCGGAGATCGCCCGTGGCTACCTGGCCCCAGATGCCGAACTGCACCATGGGACTGTTGGGAAGGAGCTCACAGTAAGCGGCAGCGTCCTGGCAGTCCGCTGGAGAGCTGAAGATTCCCACCTCCTCCAAACTTCCATCGTCACCTTTCTTGACCATCTTGGGCACGAACCCGCGTGCCCTGCATTGGCAGGCGGACTCTCAACCACTGCACCACCAGGGAAGCCCTATCGTCACCTTTCTTGACTAGCTTTCTCTGGTGATACGGACCATGCAGCGCTTTGGGCCCCCTGCTGCACGCTAAGCCAGGGCTAGAGAAAGGGATTAAGGTCTAAACTTGTGCTCCTTCCTAGACAGTGCATCCCTCCTAGGGCAGAGATTCCTGTAGTAGTTGCCACTTTATTATGAGGTCCTCATCTTTGCCTCTACTGGCCCTTGGGTGCTGAGGGTTCACTTGTCTTGTTGGGTGCTTAAATGTTCTTAACTACTGAAAATAAAACTGAGCTACGAAAAAAAAAAGTCTTCAAATAATAAATGCTGGAGAGGGTGTGGAGAAAAGGGAACCCTCTTGCACTGTTGGTGGGAATGTAAATTGATACAGCCACTATGGAGAACAGTATGGAGGTTCTTTAAAAAACTAAAACTAGAACTACCATACGACCCAGCGATCCCACAACTGGGCATATACCCTGAGAAAACCATAATTCAAAAAGAGTCATGTACCACAATGTTCATTGCAGCTCTGTTTACAATAGCCAGGACATGGAATCAACCTAAGTGTCCATCGACAGATGAATGGATAAAGAAGATGTGGCACATATATACAATGGAATATTACT
>NC_041219.1:29316244-29326600 GCF_002837175.3 Physeter macrocephalus | reverse complement strand
AGTTATTTGTAGTGAGGTGGATGGACCTAGAGTCTGTCATACAGAGTGCAGTAAGTCAGAAAGAGAAAAACAAATACCGTATGCTAACACATATATATGGAATCTAAAAAAAAAAGAAAGAAAAATCGTTCTGAAGAACCTAGGGACAGGACAGGAATAAAGACGCAGATGTAGACCATGGACTTGAGGACACGGGGAGGGGGAAGGGTAGGCTGGGACGAAGTGAGAGAGTGGCATGGACTTACATATACTACTAAATGTAAAATAGATAGCTAGCGGGAAGCGGCAGAACAGCACAGGGAGATCAGCTGGGTGCTTTGTGACCACCTAGAGGGGTGGGATAGGGAGGGTGGGAGGGAGACTGCAAGAGGGAGGGGATGTGGGGATATATGTATATGTATAGCTGATTCACTTTGTTATACAGCAGAAACTAACACACCATTGTAAGGGAATTATACTCCAATAAAGATGTTAAAAAAACAAAAAACTGAATCACTTTGCTGTACACCTGAAACTAACACAACATTGTAAATCAACTATGCTTCAGTTACAAAAAAAAAAAAGGCAGAGATAAACCACAAAAGAATGCTAGCCAGAACGCTTAGTCTTTTTTTTTTTTTTTTTTTTTGGCGTGGGATTGGGGGGGGAGGCAGCATTTCAAAGTTTATCTGAATTTTACCAAACAAAAAGAACATCATTTGTTAATTAGGGAAATATGCAAAGAAAAGTATTCTGATAATGTTGATGATGTGGTTTCCCAAAACTTGCTACATTTGAACCTTTTAAGCCCAATTGTTATAAATAAAAGTAGTCCCTATACCTGGACCCACAAAGAGAGAGAGATTTTCTTTATTCTAGGAAATCATCACTCCAAAGGGTAAGAGAATCCTACCTAAAATTTACTGAAGAACCCAAACTTTAAACTAAAGTGCTCACTTTAAAACCATTGTTGAGCTAATAGTACATTTTAAAACAATGGGAGGGCTACCCTGGGGGCGCAGTGGTTGAGAGTCCGCCTGCCGATGCAGGGGACACGAGTTCGTGCCCTGATCCGGGAAGATCCCACATGCCGCGGAGCGGCTGGGCCCGTGAGCCACGGCTGCTGAGCCTGCGCGTCAGGAGCTCACAACAGTGAGAGGCCCGCGTACCGAAAAAAAAAAACAATGGGAATATTTTAAAACCTTCTTTCATGTGGCTTTTAAATAAGGTTATGTTATTAACAATATTTTTTAACTCAAAAGTGTTTTGAAATTTATTTGGAAAGCCCAAAATGCTTTTCTCTGTCCTGGAGCAGTTTCTGCCTTCCTTTCTGCAGGGAAGTTGGTTTGGAAAGTTTGTTTTTGCTTTGTTTTGTTTTTGGTTTTGACCAATCATCTAATTTCACAGAAAGCACCATGATGTATGTTGAAAGATAAACAACAAAACTTGATTTTAGTTCTTAGTTCTAGCTGTAATACTACAAAACAGAGGTCTGCTGAAACACATCTTTACGAAATCTTAAAATTAATGTCCACAATTTGGAGTACACAGATTTAGTAGCATTTGGAAATTTTGTGTGTGGATTCACGCTTCTGAATACTACTTCAACTCCTGATTTCATATGATAAATAGCATGCACAATGGCACAGAAAAACTGCCATTTAGATATATAAATAAAAGCTTTGGGGCATACAAAGTTTTGTATGTGAAAAAATGGAAATAAGCCAGCAACCTGAATCTAAAAATTGACCTGAATCATTAGGCTATGCACAGTGTTCTCACTTACCATTCTTTATAAATTAAAACTAACTGTTTAAAAGCCATCACACTACATAATATTACTATCTATCCCTACCAAATCATATCTAATAGGGAGAGCCCATAACAAAAGGGAGGCTATTCACAAAGAGCAAATCTTTAATTAGAATTCATTTACATTCCTGTTATCTCCATTTGCAAATTTATTCAGGGGAGTTTCTGATAAGTTAAGAGTTGTTAACACTTGCAGTGGCCCAGAAATGCCCCTAGGAGGCATCAGAATTTTCAGTGTACAGACAGATTTTACACTGAGCCAATGAGAATCTAAAAGTATTCTCTACCAGTACATGCCCTGAACTTATTCATGCCAGGTATGGGAAATGGGGGCCAATCTTCCTATATTCACCCATCTTGAAAACTGCTAGGTTTCTCCCAGAGGAATAGGACAAATAATCCATAGAACTTAATACCCTTGAAATGGCTCACGTTGAGGCCAAACCAGCCTTTGTCCCAAGCAGCTCTTCAAGGACAAATTGGTTTGAAACACACCAATATTATTTAAGTAACACACTGAAGAGATCTGGCCAAAGTAGTACCCTCAAAAATCCTACTCCCCAGGGTCTTTAGAATAGTATAGTTTAAGGGTTAAGATGGTGGTTCTGGAGTCAGACTGCTAGAATTCAAATAGCTCCACCACTTACTGGCTTTGTGACCTTGGGCAAATTACTTAAACTCTTTGGGCTTCAGTTTCCTCATTTATGAAATGGAAGTAATAATTATACCTACCTTATTCTTGTGTAAATCCAATGAATTAATATTTATACAATGCCTAGAACAGTGCCTGGTACATAGTAAGTGCGAATCAATATTAACTACTACTATTATTGTTATTATTTATCATCATCATTATCTTCATCTTTATTGTTCCCATATCCCTCCCTGACTAATCCATGTTCCTTGGGCCTACAGTAGTTCTCCCAGATCAACTATAGACGACCACTCTATGTAACATCATATTTACCAATATTCCATGACCAGAAGCACTCTGGACAAAGCTGAATGTCTTTCAATCCTACTCTGCCCGAAATCCTGCTCTGTGACAAAAGTATCCTATTCCCACTTCAAATGAATAATTAGCACCCTGCTTTCTTGGGAAGTTTTTAAAATGGAAATAAACTCAATAACTAAGGTTCTCAATGCTCATCTGAATATACATTGGCTGAATAAAAAAAAAATTAACACATATTGATTGAAAACCTATTATATGCCAGTTACTGGGGATTCAAAGAAATTTAAGCCACAGTTTCTTCCCTGCAAGAGTTTAGTGGAGAGAGTATATAAACACGATTACCATACAGTGTACTTACATGCAGTTTTCCTATGAAATTTGTATTGGCTCCATGCATGTTTTTTGTTTTTGTTTTTTTTCCAGGTTTGTCAGCCAGAGCAAGGTTCTTGGCAAAATAGTGAAGTAGGCACAGTTTATCTTTGTCTCCTTCCCTCTCCCCTTTAGACATTCCCTTTCCCTCCACCAGGAAACTACTTCCTCCTTTAAGCAACTCTGAGTACAGTTTTAGGATTGAAAACAGATGGTTATAATCCCTGCTGATATGTTTGTTGCTAATAATTTAAGGATTTACGCCTTCTGAGCTTAAGTACATTTTTGTAGGGAGCTCTTGAACCTAAAGCACCATTCAGAAGCTAAAGGAATGAGTCCCAATAAGAAGAATTTCAGGCAACAAGCTGACAGGGAAGCCTCTCTTGGCTGATTTTCATTCTTTACTCATAATTGTTTCTGCTCTATACCTCTATGTTTTTGCCAATGCTTTCTTACAAGACCCGTTTTCTCTAGTGTTAAAGTATAGACCAAGGAATAGACTGTAGAGCTTTTCAACTTCTTACATTCTTGCTATATATATTATTGGGCAAGGGTTTGGAATACTCAGGCTTCAGCCTATTTTATCCCATTCTGACAGTATGTTTCAAGCCCCCTTTTACCAAACTCAATTATTATGCTTCATATTCACCATAGAACTCCCACTTCTTCTGTTAAATTAAAACATGCAAACCTTTAACAGGGGGTAGAGGAATATTTTATTTGTTAATGAAAAGATATGTTTTCCTCACAATGCTTTCTATTCAAAAGTTTATGCTGTAGCATTGTTGTGCCTGTTTTTGCCCTGCTTAAGAGGAGCAGGTTCGAACAGGCTAGCCGTTATTAGAATTTATCTCTTTTCATGCATAAGAAGTTCATTCTTTTAGAAGTTAATCCTTTTCTCTAAAAGGGACATACTCTCTCTTTAGAAATTAAATCAGTTTTTTGCCTTTACATTTTGTCTTAAGGTGCTACAAAGCATTGTTCCACTTTCTAAATCATTTGTCATAGCTAAATGGAGGTCTGGGAATTGCCAGAGCTGCCTTTTAGTGGGCATTTTTCTTAGGTTCATAGAATAGGCACTGTTTGTATCCTTTTTTCACAAACATTTTTTAAAGTTCCAATGATGGTATGAAAGAATATTCATTTCCCATTGGAATTCAACGAATGAAAATAAAATCATGTATATGTAAACAATAATGGCACAAGAGTTCAAGGAAATTAGTCAATTGATGAAATTCAGGAATTTCTGAATATTTAGCTGTAAAATCTTTTTTTCTGCTAACTTTCATTATAAAGTTTAGTAGGACATGAACAATAGTTGGTCCTTTCTTTCTTGGAAAGCAGTTGGGAAGTAAATTTTATCAGACATTCACAAAACAATTCAGTTAATTTGAGTCCTTCAAAGCTTTAACCAGATTGATTATTCGCTTTGGTAATTCCATTATGGTGAATGTCTGTGGTGAGCATCCCTAGATGATGAAATATAACTTTATTTGGAAGGCAGGTGCTAGAATGACAGTCTACAATTACTTTAGTCACAAGCAGTGGGGAAAATGCAGTTCAGAAGGAGGAAAACAGTAGAAGAAAAATCAGAAAGAATACAATTTAGTTTAGGTATAGTCATTATTGGCAAATGCAAATCCATCTTCAGAGACTATTAACATTTATTTTTCATTTGTGCCACATCAGGTAGTGCCTGCAAAAAAGAAGAGATATTCTCCTAGCTCTCCCTTGTTTGACTTTCACATCATTTGGAAACATGCTGCATTGGAGAGATGCCAACAGGACCCAGCCATATGACATTTAAGTCTTATCTGGTAGCTCAGAAAGGATTATGGGTAGTTGCCTACAGCCAGGCAGTATTCACAATACAGAGCAGCAGGGCTTAGGATCATAGAACCTTAAGACTAGAAGGACCTTACAAGTCATCAAAGCCAATCTTCCATCTAATGTTTAAATATTCTACAACATCTTGATAAGTGATTGTCCAACCCATAAGCTTGACATGGCAAACAACCAGATTCTCACAACCTCCTGCCATGGCCAATTTCCTCAACTCTATGTTTGCTGACTACTAGAAGGCCTTCTGCCCCAAAGAGAACAATTAAAAAGCAGCTTTTCAGGCTTCCCTGATGGCACAGTGGTTAAGGTTCTGCCTGCCAATTCAGGGGACATGGGTTTGAGCCCTGGTCCAGGAAGATCCCACATACTGTGGAGCAACTAAGCCTGTGTGCCACAACTACTGAGCCTGCGCTCTAGAAACCACAAGCCACAACTTCTGAAGCCCGCGTGCCTAGAGCCCATGCTCCACAACAAGAGAAGCCACCGCAATGAGAAGTCTTCACACCTCAACAAAGAGTAGCCCCTGCTTGCCATAACTAGAGAAAGCTCGCACGCAGCAATGAAGACCCAACAGAGACAAAAATAAATAAATAAATAAAAATAATTTTTTAAAAAGCAGCTTTTCTAAGCAAGATGTGTATCTTCCAATGACGAATTTGAAAGAATCGTTTCCTCATTTTGCCCCCACCTAGATTCTTACTTCTATAGCCTTACATATGAAGGAGTGGTATTTTCTCTTCCATGTCTATTTGCCTCTAATATATAATATTTGTCAAAGTGCACAGGTATTAATGAGCAAGCTGTTCCAGTAATTCCTTAAATTACTGGTTCAAAGTTTGTATGATTCCCTCCCTGTAAGAAAATAGGCTAAAAATGACTTGCAAGTAGGTTAATATTAGTAACAAATAAATGCTATTAGACATGAGGCTGAAAACTTGGCCTCTGTGCACTGGTGCTGAATCAAATCTTGGAGACAGAGTTTTGGGTGAAGTAGAAAAGAATAGCTTTATTGCTTTGCCAGGCAAAGAGAGACACAGGGGGCTCGTGCCTCTCAGAAGTGTGTGTCCCAACCTGGGAGGATTTGGTGAGGAGTTTTATAGCAGTGGTTCAAGGGCGGAATTGTTGATAAGGGTCAGGGTGTGTGCAGGGCCTGCACTCCTTTAATCTGACCACAGGTGGTCTCCTAATGAGCTTCTCTGGTTCCTTTAATCTGGCCTCAGGTAGTCTCTTGATAAGCTTCTCTGGAATGAAGAATGCTAACATCTTCCATTTGTTGGGAATTTTAGTTCTGTAAAGACCTTAAAGATATTGTTATGTGTGTCCCTTGAGGCAGAAGCAGGACCCTGCCCCAAGGCTCCACTACTGTTTCTTGGCTGCTCCTCCCTTATCTTTGCATCCCCTCCATTCCTTGATTAGCAACTGTTTGGACCTGCCCTTTGGAACTCAGGGAAGGTCTTGGAGGCTGAAGGCTATTCCCTGCAAACAAAAAACGGGGGACACAGAAAGGCTTTCATGCTCAGGAGTCCCATAGGGACTTGCTTGGTTTCAGATATTGGTAGGAAAACTTTCGACATCAACAGAGAAACATACTCTCAGTATAGCAGAGGAGTTTATGAAATTCATAGAATATCCAAAATGCCAAGGTATACCTCTTAGATAATTAGGAGTTGTAGATTTTTTTGTTGAAATAGATTTCTCATTTTCCAATTATAAAGCCAGACACCACTCTTCTTCAACTAAGCCTTAAATACATAATCCCATTTTCCTGCTCTTTATCTAGCTTATGTTTGCGTACCAAATAAGAGCTATGTTTAACTTGTTACTAAATTTTCCTTTTTCTGTTGTTTTTTTTTTTTCAATGAAGACCTAGTTTTACTTGCACATTTTTCACGAGCATCAAATAGTGGGTGATCTTTCAAGCTTGAACTGTAACAGTTGTATTGCTGAGGAAGGATTTCTTGTTTCAAATGGTCTAGGTAATGATTTACAGCTATTTTTGGTAATTCTCAAAATGACAGCTCCTTGAATTTTTCTGTGTGCAGAAATATTTGCTGGGCTGGCATCTTTCAGACCCTGGGAGGTTCATCCCAATCCTTGGCATGCAGGAATGAGGGAATGCTCTGAAATCTTTACTCCAGAGGGAACTGACCTGTCCACATTATCTTGTGATACATGTGAATGTTTGATGAGGTTTCCCTAAATGTCTGTGGCCTCTTGAGGCCTGGAATTTGTGGGCCAGGACTAACCTATGAGTTGGGTAAAATTACATATAGGCCTTGGGCATTCCAAGACCAAACCAGATAAACTGACTTATAATGATAGTTTAGTTCCTCTAAAGAAAAGTAGCAATAATTTGCAGCATCTATGTTTATATAGTATTCAATACATGGTTGTTTTAAAAGTAGGAAGGATACAAAAAAGCAATAAAATAAAAATTAACAACCTTTTAAAATTCCAAACATTATCAGAAAATACATTTGACTGCCATTGGCTGTTGGAAGGTATAAGCTGGGGTAAAAAATTTTGGAAAAGAAATAATAAAGGAGAGGGAAGAAACAACATAACAGACAAATTAGGAGATAAAAGGAAATCTTTTAAAAGAGAGGAAAATAAAGTATATTTAATATACCTTTCAATCACTTTCTTACTCAAAAATCTTCAATGGATCTTCAGTATTACAGGATAAATTCATCATTCTTAAGCTATTTAATGTATTCCGTGGTCTAGGTAGAACCTACTTATTCAACACATGTCCTCTGGTTTACTTACTGACTATTCAGAATATTCCTTTGGGGTTATCTTCTTGTCTTTGCTCCCTAAAGAAAATCCTATGTACTCTTCAAGATACAACCTCAGGGACTGCACTTAGAGTTTTATACAGATAGCAATTATTGACCTTGGTCTCTACTATATTTACTTTGGACTTCTTAACATTGTTTCAAATGCCCTCCTCAGATAGTATTCCATATAATCTCCTTAACAGCAATGATGAATTAGGGATGGTTTATTCTAGGAATTTTGACTCTAATTCTATCAAATATTTGTATCCTGGGTGTTTTGTATGTAGTGATTTGTTTTTTATTTTTTCACAGGTTATTATAGAATTTAGACAGTTACAAAACTGCTTTTTCTGCTAATCTTCATTATGCTACTAACTTGTGCCAGCTACATAAGTATGCCTTCGCTTCACTAAATTCTTCAACTTTGGAAGATTTTTCTTATTCATTTTTTCAAAAGACTCCATTTTGTTTGAAATCAGGATCTAGTACAAGTAAACAAAGAATCATCCATCTTTTACTGAGAGCCGTTAAAGAATCTTACCATGCAAATCTAGAATATGACACAACTGAACTTATCTATGAAACAGAAACAGACTCACAGACATAGAGAATAGACTTGTGATTAGCAAGGGGGAGGGGGGTTGAAGAGGGAAGAAGTTGGAGTTTGGGGTTAGCAGATGCAAACTATTAGATATAGAATGGATAAACAAGTTCTTACTGTATAGCACAGTGAACTATATTCAATATCCTGTGATAAACCATAACGGAAAATATGAAAAAGAATATATATATATATACGCACATAACTGAATCACTTTGCTGTACAGTAGAAGTTAACACAACATTGTAAATCAACTATATTTCAATTAAAAAAGAATCTTACCATGCAGAAGTTATTTGATAGAGTTTCTATTTTTTTCATTATGATAAGGAATGTTGAATTTAAAATATTTAATAAAAAGCAGTTGGACTGGAGCATTTCTACCAGAATATATGAAAAATTAGATATCCAGGAGCTAGGATGAAAAGACTTCATTCTTACAAAGCAGTAGAAATTGAATTCCTGCAGATCTCCAAATTTAAGTGCAAATTTGTCTTTAGCTCTTGCCTGGACATGTGAATAGTGATGTATAGTAAACTCTTACAACTCCATGGGACTTTATGTATAAACAGCTCCTAGCAGACATAGTCACAACGAGAAGCCCAAGAAAATAGGTAACTATAACTCACCTTACACTTGGGCATTCCAAGAGCAAAACCAATAAGTTGAATCTATAATATTAGCTGAGTTTCTATAAAGAAAATCAACAAAAGTTTTTGCAACAGCATTGTACTCTGAGTCAATTCTACCATTTAAAAAATCTATATCCTGGCTAATCCCTAAGAAAGAAAAGGAGAGCTATAATTAATTTTCATTAAGCACTAAAACCTTACTTTACAATACACAGAAATTAAATTTAGCAAGATGGCCACCAAAATTATTATTTATGAAATTTCCCAGATTATAACTCTTAGGCCTCATGTGATTCATTCACAAGTAGCCTGTTATCCTCCAAGCCCTGAATAAATCCTGCACTTGAACTTTATGTGTGTATAAAGGTCTACAGTAGTCATGTAACACACTTGGATAATGCATATGCTATTTTCAGAGTGCCTCTACCAGTAGAACCAAAGACATATATACCAAGGGAATGAAAAGAGAAGGGGGATCCTGGATAAGACAACACAACTTACTCAAGTGTTAAATTAGGTCCAGCAGTAGTACATCAATGTACTGGCTTTGGTTATTTCCACATTTGTTGAACTCTAAGATTCATTTTGTTTCTGGCCACTCTAAGTACATGTTGTTTTTAGTAGTTCCTTTATCATCACAGTCAGAATATTTTGGATGTATTAAAATAAACTTTGTTCACAGATTTCCCCTAGCCTCCTGGCACCGCAGCTTGGTTAATTTTATTTCCTCTTCCTGGAAAGTCTCCTCCCTTCTGCTGGTCAGAAATACTGCCCAACTTCAAGAACCATCTCAATACCCAGTCCCTCTCATGAAGTCCTCAACAACTGCTAATCTATGGTGATTTCTGCATCCTTTGAATTCCAACATAATTTTGTTTCTTAGGTATTTATTTATTGTCTTGTTTATCTGTAATTTTTTTCTATGTAAATTTTTTTTCTCCAGCTACATTATACTTTGCTTAAAGACAGAAATCATGTTTTGTAATGCTTTGTGTACCAGACATTGCCTAAAATAGCAACTCTCTCTTGTAGATATTCATTAAATAATTGTTGACTGGTTGATATAATTTATTACCTTTATGCTGATTGACCTCTTATACTGTTTCTCAAGAAAACAACAACAATACCTCATAGATCCAAATTTGGGAATCCCATTCTGAGCTGCTTTACAAAACGTTCATTTGTACAGTCATGACATCATGTGTCAATAAATGCATTTTGCTACTGGAATTCAGGGCAATACTTAGTTTTTAGGAAGTATTCCAGATGATCCCAAATATTAATTTTTAGAAATTATTTAGGACTTTATGAGAGGGATTGGAGCCTGTGCTCCACAGTGGGAGAGGCCACAACAGTGAGAGGCCCGCATACCGCAAAAAAAAAAAA
>NC_041219.1:29292631-29315951 GCF_002837175.3 Physeter macrocephalus | reverse complement strand
CCCGCATACCGCAAAAAAAAAAAAAAAAAAAAGAATCCGCCTGCCAATGCAGGGGATACAGGTTTGAGCCCTGGACCGGGAAGATCCCACATGCCACGGAGCAACTAAGCCCATGCACCACAACTACTGAGGCTGTGCTCTAGAGCCTGCGAGCCACAACTACTGAGCCCGCGTACCACAACTACTGAAGCCCGTGCGCCTAGAGCCCATGCTCTGCAACAAGAGAAGCCACTGCAATGAGAAGTCCGCGCATCGCAACGAAGATCCAACACAGCCAAAAATAAATAAATAATTAAAAAAACAAAAACAAAAAAAATTTAAGTAAATGCCTAGCCAGTATCTCAGAATTGCTCATTAGGGTCACATATCCTACAGCCAAGGATATGAATTAACAACAAGACAAACTAAAGAAAGGATCTTTCATCTTGATGACTAACTTCTTAGCAAAAATGAATGAACGTCATATGGCTAAAGCC
The DNA here is from genome assembly GCF_002837175.3 of Physeter macrocephalus. Classification (NCBI taxonomy): domain Eukaryota; kingdom Metazoa; phylum Chordata; class Mammalia; order Artiodactyla; family Physeteridae; genus Physeter; species Physeter macrocephalus. The sequence continues at coordinate 29,315,475 of NC_041219.1, read as the reverse complement.
AACCAATGAGATGAGGTTGTGGAAAGAGTGTTCTTTCCTAGCATTGTTTGTGCTCATAGCGCTTACTTATTTTTGTTTGCAGGTCCATGGAAAGTGTATGTGTAAGCACAACACAGCAGGCACCCACTGCCAACATTGTGCACCTTTATACAATGACCGCCCCTGGGAGGCAGCTGATGGCAAAACAGGGTCTCCAAAAGAGTGCAGAAGTAAGTACCAAACACACAGACTCAAAGCCTTCTTTGTAAACATCTGTGGACTCCTTGTTGTCTCTAGAAACACAATATAAAGTAGTAGCCCATATCAAACATAGACCATATCACTGCCCACTGTAACTTCAGCCATTTGGAAACAATTACTGCTTGCAAAATCACCGATATACTATTTTGCCAAGAACGTGTTGCCCATTTGCTGGGACACTATGTAGGACCTAAGCACCCTCCCTGAGACTTTGACTTAATAAAACATGGCTAGACGCAAGAGCAACTGAGGATTAGAATGTGCAGTTACCATCATAGCTGAGATATTGAATTATAATCATGAAAATAGCTATCTTGAATTCGGTTCTCAAAACAACCCTATAAAGTAGGTGGTATTAATCCTATTTCAGAGATCAGGAAACTGAGGCTCAATAAGATTAAGTAACTTGCCAAAGTTAGTAAATGATAGAGTCAGGACTTGATCCCTACTCTTCAGACTCCAAATTAAATGCTTTTTTTCTGTAATGCCATAATGCCTTTCTTTTCACTTATGATACTTGTAGTGACAAATTAGATTTAAAACTAAGCCAGTTCGTCAAGAATGAGACTAACATTGCCATGGCTAACTTTGGGTTTGAGGTTGGAGATTAGATAGAAGGGTAAAAAATATGGGAACATGAATCATTTTTCTTCTTTGCAATTCAAAATGAAATATACATGAAATAGAAATACACATGCACAGAGAAATACACATGCCTGTAACAACGTTTACACTTACAGACTTCAGTTTTACTAGGATTTAAAGGCAAGTACAGTGGGTAAAATTGTGAGAAGTCTCTTCCCTTACATAATTTGGAAACAAAACTGATTTATTTTAGTTTCTAGGAAATGTAAAGGATTTCCTCTAAGCATAAATCTTAAATTATCTTACAATATGCTTTTTAAAGACTATGAGTCTGGTCAAAATATCATAACACATCAAGGAAACAATGAAAAACAATAGCACAAACATTTTCAAATGCAGTTGACCTCCAGAAAAAAGTCTGGATCCTTATTCAAATCACTCATCAAGAGAATCTAAAGAATTTCGCCTAAATTCCTAGAGTGCCATTCTGGCCCTTTCCACCGAAACCAGCTGCATATCTAAATACATATAGAACACAGAGACTTGTCACTTGGCTCTATTGACTGATAATCTTAGAAATGCCTTTGAGAAATTGTTATACAGGAAACTCTGCAAGCCTCTTCTATAAGAAAATTAAGGCATCTATAGGAGACTACCTCGTACTCACCAGTACAGCAATAGCTGAGGAATAGTACTTCATGAAAGGTAAATCAATCTATCTACCAAGTTACTAACCCCTGTCCACCAGAAGGTTCCTTCTAGGCTCGGAGGAAGGAGGGAGGGAAGGAGGGGAGAAAGAGAAGGAAGGAAGGAAGAAAGGAAAGCAGCTACTGAAGGCCAGAGGAAATAGGGTGAAAGAGTTCTTAACGTACAAATGTTTTTATACTGCTTTGAATCTTGTACTGTGAAAATGTATACTATTCAAAAAACTAAATTTTTTTAATGGAAGTATAGTTGATTTACAATGTTGTGTTAATTTCTGCTGTACAGCAAAGAGATTCAGTTATACATACATATAGATGTATGTACATATATATACATTCTTTTAAAAATATTCTTTTCTGTTACGGTTTATCACAGGATATTGAATATAGTTCCCTGTGCTGTACAGTAAGACCTTGTTGTTTATCCATTCTATATATAATTGTTTGCATCTGCTAACCCCGAACTGCCACTCCATCCCTCCCCCATCTCCCCTCCCCCTTGGCAACCACAAGTCTGTTCTCTATGTCTGTGACTCTGTTTCTGTTTCATAGATAGTTCATTTGTCAATGTTTTGACAAAGATTCTTTACTTCACCAAACTTTAGTCAGGCCTGCCACTCCATCCCTCCCCCATCTCCCCTCCCCCTTGGCAACCACAAGTCTGTTCTCTATGTCTCTGAGTGTGAAAAAACTAAATTTTTAAAAATTAGGAATCAGCTTACCCTACTTTTAACTGCCTGAATATTAGAGAACCTGTCATTTTATTTTTAATTCTTTGTTTTCCTCCCATGCTTCTTTTTCCCAGCCTGCAAGTGCAATGGACATGCTGATGCCTGTCACTTTGACATTAATGTGTGGGAGGCATCAGGGAATCGTAGTGGTGGCGTCTGCAATGACTGTCAGCACAACACAGAAGGTCAGCATTGCCAGCGATGTAAGCCAGGCTTCTACCGGGACCTCCGAAGACCTTTCTCTGCCCCAGATGCTTGCAAATGTAAGTGAATTAATGGTTACTGGCAAAAAAAAAAAGGTGATTTGTACAAAAGAGATGACTCTCCATCCTTCATTTGCTCACGCATGGGAGAGAGGTCATGAAATTCTCAGACAATCCACTCACACACATCAGTTAACTTCATTGATAAGGGGTAAGAGTTTTCAGTCTGTTAGGTGGAAACAGTACAATATTCATAAAAACAATGTGAATTGTTTCTCACTCTCCATGAAGTAAAATTGTTTCCTATAGCACCACATTTTGGAAAACAAGATGACTAATAAAAGAGAAAAAAGAATGATGAAGAGGGAGATATATTTAAGATCATCTTAAGACCAAACATATGAGTAGGACGCAGACAATAATGGACTCAAATAGACAAAAGAAAGAGTGGTTATCTGCACTTGGGTCATTCTAGTGTTCATCTCTGCAGTGAATTTGAACACCTGAAAAATGACAGGTTTTGGTTTCATTGTGAATGCAATTTGGTTGACTCTGCTCTAATGTAGCAATGTATCATAAATGAATTTAGAACATAACAATAATTCCCTACTCTCCCCCCAAATACTAAACTGTTACAGAATGGTTCTGCTTTTTTGTTGGTATAACTCCAAGAAGAGGTTTATTTGAAAAAAGAGTACAATCTTCAAAGATCTGCTCAATTAATGAGACATTACCTGAAACATGACTGCGAAAGATATATGCAGAGCTTAAGTAAATGTCCAGTGTGGATGAATAGTCATTTAACTACATGAGCATTTCCCCGTCTGTCAACTCAGAAATTATTAGATAACAGAAACCACTCAAGACTGTTAATGGAGATGAATGATCATGCCCTTCCTTTCCCCGCCAAGGACTCCATGTTCTAGATCAGAAACAGTGACAGGAAAGGAGCAATACAAGGGGAAACAATCATTTAAAATCTTGGGTTTGTTTTTAATTTAAAGGAAAAATTCTATTGCTCTTGAAAATACAGTTTTAACCTCAGGCAGGAGATATCTACATGAAATATAAGTGGTCTTACTTATAAGATCACTTATATTTTAAGTGGTTAAGTAAGAGAAAGCTTACTTAACAAGCTTTCTCTCTTAGACTGTGGAAGATAGAATGTGGAACAGCTCCCTTTCAACCTTGAGCCCCAAATTTGGATTTACGTCATAATATTTCTCCAAGAATTCTGTTTTACTCCTGCTCCTTGTTGTACTCAGACTTTCATTTTAATAGGTTTCAAACAGATCTAGAGTAGAAGCTTTCCCTGCCCCTTACGGCTGTGTAATCCTATGCCAGCTGTTGAAGCTCTTTGGACTTCGATTTCCTTCTCCCAACAGGGTTGTAATGAGAACTACATAAGCTAAAGTATGTGTTTAGTGCATTGCTTGTCATATAGTAAGCCCCCAAGAAATGAAAACTAGTATTATAATAACTGCTGTCCTATAAGATAGACAGTGGGAAATAATACTATAGAGTTTCTACTCTTTATTGACTAAAAATACCTTATGTCAAAGATAATTACTTCTGGGCTTCCCTGGTGGCGCAGTGGTTGAGAGCCCGCCTGCTGATGCAGGGGACACGGGTTCGTGCCCTGGTCCCGGAAGGTCCCACATGCCGCGGAGCGGCTGGGCCCGTGAGCCATGGCCGCTGAGCCTGCGTGTCCGGAGCCAGTGCTCCGCAATGGGAGAGGCCACAACAGTGAGAGGCCCGCGTACCGCAAAAAACAAACTTATTCTTTCATTCAACAAATTCTTATTGAACACTACTGTGTGCTAATTCTTGGGAATTATAACAGTGAGCAAGAGAGACACAGTCTTTTTAAAGAGCTTATGAGTGTGTGTGTGTGTGTGTGTGTGTGTGTGTATGTGCATGTAAATGTATATATGTATGTATATATATATGTGTGTGTGTGTGTGTATATAGGCAACTAGTGGTATATACATGTGTGTGTTAGATCACACAAGTATGACCAGTATTGTTTAGAGAGTGTACAGGGCAGCTCATAGGAGGGGCAATGAACAAGAGTTAATTTTTTGACTTAAGGAGACCTGAAGTTTAATAGGAATCAACATAACATGGGTAGGAATATTCCCAGCAAAGAGAACAACCAGTGCTAAAAAGGAGAAGGAAAAAAGACTATAGCATGTTAAAAGAACTGAAAAAATTTCAGAATGGTTACAGAGGCAAAAAAAAGAGGGGGAGGACAATAAAGGAGTTATGAGGATGAGAGAAATAGAGAAGATGGGTGGTTGGCTGGAGGTGCCCTCATCTTGAACGCCTCAGTCAGTGAGATGGCGTGGATTGAACTATCCACAAGTAGATGATAATCAGTCAATAGGTACCTTTAGTATAATTACCTCGACCCTACCAATTGATATTTATAGGCAATATCCAAGTGTCAGAAGACCAAAGGTATCAAAGCTATTTTAATGAAAACTCCATGAAGAGCACATTAATATATTTAAAAGAAAGAAGGAAAGAAAGAGAGGGAGAGAGAAAGAAAGAAAGAAAGAAGGAAGGAAGAAAACATTATAAGACAATTGTAACATACTTGTCTGGATTAGTTTCTCAACCCCTTAAATTATCATAGAATTCCCCTGCATCTGGGGTACTGAAAGACTTCAAGCTAGAAACTACTACCAATAATTCTTATTGCTAATCACTCCTAGTTAAAAACATTTACACAATACTTGCGCCAAGTAGGGGGATTATGAAAATAACTGGTACCAATTTAGTCCTTTTAGCATAATTTGTAGGAGGTGGATGGATTAGTATGGAAGATCTGTATTTCCTTTTTTCCTTTTCTAGACATACCCTTGATCCTGGGTAGGCTGCCTGAGGAAGGCATATCTCCATTCACTTTATGACTATTCCAGCATATGTTTGGGGCAGAGATGCCTGTGTCCACTTACCTAGCATGGGTTTTCTTACTGGCACCTTCTTCCAGAACATTATTCTGGTTCTTCCCTTCCCTTTTCCGAGCCAGGGGTAAATTTCACCACTTATTAGCACATTCAATTTTTTTCTCTGTCAAGTATTTTCCATACTATACTGTTTGATTGGCAATGTTTGGCAACATTTTCATTTTTATTTAGTGATATTTTCTTATCATTAACTCCCTCCTTAGCAGATGTGTCTCTATATCACCTTTAGAGTTACCAAGGCTGAAAATAAAGTTTATGACAAATAGGTTAATGTACTTCACAGTTATTAAGTACCTACAAACAGTACACCACATTTCACGCTAAGTGTTGATAGAAATATCGCTAGAGCCACAACTTTTCTGCCCATTGGGTCCCACTTTACTTTTATGAGGAAGGTAGTATCAAGAAAACAAGTGGAAATCTCTAAAAATTTAAACTATCTCAGTGTGTGGCTCCATCAACAACATGTACAATGTTATTCAAAGTAACAATTTTATTATATTTACTCTACTGTGCTTACCAAGGCAGAAAAGTAACCTGATACTCAGTGTGTGGTCCAAAGACCAGCTGCACTGGCATCATCCAGTTGCTGATTAGAAGTTGCAGAACCTCTGATCCCACCCCAGACCTACTGAATCAAACTCCCACTTTACCAAAATTCTCAGGTGGTTGTGTTATATTAAAGTTTGAGAATGCTGCAGAGTACTTTTCATCAAGGGTTAAATGCAGTTAGCATTTACTCTACATTAATTTTTAAAAATTAGTTAGCCAGACAGAATATCCCACTATTCCTTTAGCATCCAAATTAACCAGAGTTTGCATCTGTTTGTATGCACATAGACTTAGATTTTTTAAATGAATTACATAGAGGTTTATTGAGGAAAAAAATGGAAATCTGGATAAATGTGTTTCTATGATATAGCATTTTCCAAAGTGTGATTCATGGAACACTAACTCCGAAAGATGTTAATAGGAACTAGATATGGGGAAATTTTTCTACAGCCTTCAAATTCAGGAAGTGGTGAATTAGTCAAAGGTTTCTTTTCTTCGGGATTTCTCAGAGCTTTTAATATGCTAGTGTTCATGATAAACCTCCTATAGAGCTCTGAAGTCTGTCTCCCAAATTTAATCAGAGAATGCTTTTCTTACAGAGCATCTTTTAGGACCAGCATTCTACAGAATGCACGGGAAATATTGCTATTGTCTTGTGGCCATATCTATATGAAGAGTCACTTACAAAGACATATCCTAGAAGATTCCTTCTGTATGTTTGTTCCTCATTTCCAAGTGCTAGAGCCTACAACTGTATATCAAGGAAATAATAAACTTTATATTTCTATCAGTGAAATAATCACAAACATAATATTAAATAGGCCTGGACAATTACCATCTATTGGATTATCAGCGACCATATATCAAAACCCTTCTCACCCTTATTTCCTAGTTTATGTCTTCTCAGGATTTGGAACTATTGAAAACTTGAAACAGCAGGTCAACGTTTACTAGAAGTTTATAAATCATAGCTCAATTTAGCCAAAGAAACACTTATTGGAAAAACATCTCCTCTATGGCAGGCACTGCAGTAAGCACTAAATCTGTAAAGATGAAAAGGTCTTCCCTAAAGGATCTCACATTCTAGATGGGGAGATATTTATAGTAACAGATCATTTCAATACACTGTGGTGATGGTAATGATATAATAGTAATAGCTGACATTTATTGAGTGCCTATTCTTTTCTGTTCACTGTTCAAAGGGCTGTATATTTAGTAACTCACTTAACTTTCACAAAAGCAAAAAAGTATTAATGTCCCCCCATTATATGAGGAAAATGCAATGAAAGTGATACATGAAGTGCCTCAAGGAGAGTTTGGGGGTGGTGTGAGTGCAATTAAGGTGAGGCTTCCTTAAAAAGATGCCTTCGATACTTCCTTGGTGGCTGTTTTTATTTTTTCCTTTTAAAGTGCCGAAATACAAAGTTTGTCCTACTTTCTAATCAATGATTGCCTTTGTTGCCTTTAATGAGATAATCTAGAAAAGGGAATGAATTGATGTTTATTCTTCCTCACAGAATCTATATACTATACATTGAATAGAATACTTACCTGGGCACATTAATTCATTCAACAAATATTGGTGACATTATTCTTGGGACTCTATTCACAGTTAGGTAGCTAGTTCCCTGCCAAATAAGCCGAGGACTTATTGGCCCCATGGATGTTCTAGGCTATTTTTTCCCTCCTGACAAACATCATGCTAAATACTATGGTCCTTATGTGTACACTTTTAGTTAATGGCCATAAGTTCACCAAAGCTGAATAAACAGGGCCCTGAACCAAATCTACTAGCCAATAGATTTATTCCTGTGAGAAATTAAATCATCTCTGTTCTCACTTCCTCTTTATTTTAACCTTAACTAGAGTCAACTGTGGGACCCAAACAATCAACTACACATTTTCATAGTCAAGAAATTACTTCTGAGAATTTTAGAGATATTGTTTGTTTTTTTTTTAAGACTAGTGGAGATCATTGAAACTGAATTTATTTCTACAACTCAGAAAAAAAAAATTTTTTTTAAGGACATTGCATTTAACTTCTATAAACACAAGAGACAACGTGAATCTCTCCAGATGAATCTAGGGCTGAGAGCAGAACGGAGGCGCAAACTGGTTGTTAAGATACATGAGAAATATAACTATCACTGTGTACTGAGACACTTGGAGGAATACTGTCTCTTTGTTCTAAAAGAGAAGTCTCTTCTACACAGATGTAGAGAACAAACGTATGGACACGAAGGGGGGAAAGTGTGTGTGTGTGTGGCGGCGGGGGATGAACTGGGAGACTGGGATTGACGTAATACATTAATGTGTATAAAATGGATAACTAATAAGAACCTGCTGTATTTAAAAATAAATTAAATAAATAAAGAGAAGCTTCTAGAGTAGCTCACTTGAAATCTTTAAAGTCACTTATGTGCCTTTAGTAGCCTATAACCTAAGTAGATTTTCCTATGGCAAGCATATTAAAAATAGAATAATCCTACTGGACAGTGGCACGCTGGCTTTCTAGGGGGGAGAAAGCCCTGATTTGTAGCACTGGTCAATTTCTATGGTGTAAATATTCCCACCATGGGGACTTCCCTGATGGTCCAGGGTAAAGACTCCGCACTCCCAATGCAGGGGACCCAGGTTCGATCCCCGGTCAGGGAACTAGGTCCTACATGCATGTCACAACTAAGAGTTTGCATGCTGCAACTAAAGATCCCACGTGCCACAACGAAAAGATCCTGCATGCCGCAACAAAGACCCCACCCGCGGCAATGAAGATCCCATGTGCCGCAACTAAGACCCGGGGCAGCCAAATAAATAAATAATAAATAAATATTATAAATAAATATTCCCACCATGGCCTATTTCAAGCTACCATATATATATTTTTAATATCAGGAACTCAGACTCTAAACCAAAAGTGGGATGGTTTCTCTCCTTTGAACAAAGTCTGGCTTCCACTTTCACAGCCCCCTTATCTGATCTCAAGCACTGTTGCTATCTAGTCACTGGTTCCCAAACCTGTATGTGGACCAGAATCGCTTGGGAAAACTTGCTGAAATATGAAATCTCAGACCCCTGCCCTAGATCTGCTGAATCAGAATCTCCAACAGGGATGGAGACAGAAATCTGTATTTTATTTTAAAAAGCATCATTGGTGATTCTGACTCAGCCTTTTGGTCTCCAGGCTAGCATGTGAGAACCACTACACACACTGTTCCTGTTTCTAGTGTGAACTCTGTTCACTTTCATCCTTGGATCAAAGATTTTGAGCTAATTATCATCTATAACTTAATCCACTCCCTGAATTAGCCATATCTCTGGTGGAAAATCCTAAAGGATTACTAAAACTCTGGCTAGACATGTTTTTCCTGACTCAATGATAGATATAAATGCTGGTAAGCATTCATTCAATTATCTTCTCCCACATAAGACTGTCTAACTCAGAACCTCTGCTTTTCTCCAAGAAAATTTCTGGAAGAATTCTAGAATATCTGTTTTTCATGTAACAGTTTCAAAATAAATACCAAGCAATTCCATTCGGAGGACTCCCTTATTCATAGTGTACAGATTTATTTACCATAAATACCTCATACTTTAAAGTGAATTATTAGAATGAGATTGGAATTTATAATAAAATTAGCTTATCACTACATTGACAATTTACTTTTACTTCCATGTTTACATATTCCAGAACATAGCATTAAACTAGTATAAGTATGTTATGTTGGTATTTAAATAAATACTGAAGCCAGTACACTTCATGAAGTCCCATCCTCCCCCGCTTCCCTATTCTTTTAACATCAAAGGATATGTTAAATGTTCAACGGGTGGGAAATTGATTGGGTACGGAATATTGACAGCTAGTCCATGACATTTTTCTATAGAAAATTTCCCTTCCTTTAGTGGGACACATGGATTGAAACAGATGTTTGAAGAAATGCTTTGTAGAACAGAATTAGTTCTCTTTTTGGGAAGTAGCCAGTTAGTTACTTTACAACAAATGAATTGACTTTTATGTCAAGACATATTTTTAACTATTGCATAGTCTCTTTCTACATCTAAAGAAAAATCAGCAAATGGAAAAGAAAGTATCATTCATTCTCTGTCAAATTAAACAACCTCTTGAAGAACTGACATGCCCTTCCTTCTTCCCTGGTGGGACAAAATATATGTAGTCAACTGCCTTTTAGCAGAGAGTGAATAAAAATAAACTTAGCCCTCTGCCCTAAAACCTAAACCAAATGTGTACCAAGATACTGGCTGGTTACTTGGTTACCATTACCCTAAGTAGCAAGCTATCTCTGTAAAGAAAGAGTTCTATCGTCCATTCAAATCTCTCTTGTGTTCCTTCTTGCTTTTTATTTCTTCTTTCTTCTTTCTGGCTTAGATGAAAACTGTTCAACTGATGGAAGTACAAGTGCCTTGAGTGGGTGACTATCTTGCCGCAGACCATCTTTCCATCCTTCACAGTCTACTCAGATATCACCTTCTCAACATGGTCCCAAGAAGAATCACTGTCTCTCTCTGCTTGTACCTCTATTTAACAATTATTTCATTCTACCTTTAGCATGGTTATTCTTTACCTTCAAGTTGTCTTTGAAGTAAAATTGTTAAATTAATCAAATCCAGAATACCTTATCATAATATCACCTTCCATTTTTCATTCTTGTGCCTGTATTCCAGTCCATCTCAGAAAAGAATTGTTCCCCAAGGGTCATTGACATTTCTTCCAGTAGTAGCTCAGTGGGCTTTTTCTTTCAAATTGTAGTTTTAGCAAATCCACATGAATTCATCTTATGTCATGTAAACAACACAGACATCTTTGTTTTATTTTGGAAGCAACTGTGAATGATTCCAGCATAGAACCAATATGAAGTAACTGTTTTTGAAAAGCAAACTTTAAATAAACAGTGACTTGGCAATAAGAGTTGGGAAACTTTAATCTCGGTTTTAAAAAAAATCTAGGATGTAAAACCAGAAGGTTAAGAAGTGAAAGAGCTAGGTAAAATACATATATCATTATGTAATAATCATACTAGGACTATCCTTTAAAAAGATTAAATAACATTAAAATTCACCACAAAAAGGAGACATTTTATGAACTGATGAATAATAAAAGTCAGTCAAATTTGGGAAGAGAAGTGGGAGAGGTCATGAATTCTCTAAAATGTCTCCAGAACAGTTAACTGAATAAATAAATAATATGCTATTCTGCATTTGATGAGAAGAAGCATTAAATAATCAAGCAAATAATTAGAAAACATCTAAACTCTCAGAAAGCCTAGACAAAACTAGATGGGGTATAAAGAAGAGAACTAGCATTTGTTGAGTGGCTATTATAGGTCAGACACTGTGCTGGGCAATTTACATAAGTTATCTCATTTAGCGATCTTTACGAGTTAGGTGGTATCTTTTGTATTTTATAAATGAGGACACCAAGGCTTAAATTGACTACATAATTTGTCCAAGTTCACACAGCTGGTCAGAGGCAGAGATGTGAACCCAGATTTGTCTGACCCCAAAGACTTTGATCCAAAGACCTATAAAGATCCGAAGAACTTGATTCCATACTGTGACCTAACTGATGAAAACAAAATGAGTAAACAAAGGCAGAAATAATCGGAAATTTTATACACACACACACACACACACACACACACACACACTTGTATTCTTGGATCTTAAGGAATTTAAGGAATTTATTTTTTTTATCTTAAGGAATAAGATATTTATTAATCTTAAGGAATCTTAGTATAAGAAAGGTGGAGGTAAATGGAGAGTGCTTCAAATAGACAAACAAAACAATCAGGAAAAGAGAGATACTAATGAATAAATATGAAAGAAGATAAATATTCTCAGATCAACTAGTAAACTGCTCAGGGAGAATACAACAACTTTTTACATATACTTGGAAGGTATAAGGGGACATAGGGAGGGGCAAAGAATAATTTAACTTACCTAGAACAAAGAGTCATAATTAGATATAATTGGATGAAAGTGAGGAAAGGAATTTCAGATTGATTAATGTGAAAAAAAAACGTTTTGCTGCCAGTGAGAGGCATTTATGGGTGGGGAATGTCTCCCACAGAGTTAGAATAAAGAACTTTTCTTACAAATAATAAATAATAATATTTGACTGAGTGTAGCATTAAATGTAGGAAGCAGTCTTGCACTCATGCAGGGAACAGTCTAGCACTGGGAAGATTCAGAATATCCTGTTCTGTTTGACCATTTCAGTTTTTTATGAATTTGCTGTGTTTGTTCTGTTTCTAATATCTTAGTGTTGTAATGCTATGATGCTAAGATACTGAAAACCTGTAAAAGAAATAGTATGAGCCTTTTAGCAGGTTCATCAAAACATAAAAATCATTTCCTGGTTGTTGCTCATTGAGAGGCACATTCATTCAACAGAGATTAAGTTCTGAAAATGGGCCAGTCATGGTCCTAGGTTTCGGGGATACAGAGATGAAAAGACATGGCCCCTACCTTCTAGACCTTCACAATGTACTACAGAGACAGCAATGAGGCGAAAAATCATAACAAAATTACATTGGAGGCCACAAGACCATCAGTCATTAAGAAATATCTATTAACTGGCTATAAGTAATCCATTTTTAAAAAACTCAACAAGGATTTACGCAGTGCCTATCATGTGGCAGCCCTATCCTATTCATGGTATATACAACAAAACAGTCCCTAACCCCATGGGAACAAACTATAAATAAATTTACCCAAGTAAATACGTAAATTAAAAACTGCATTAAGTATTAAGACGAAAAGGGTACCATGACAGAATCTAGCAGGTGCTAACCCATCAGTTCCATGGAGATAAATGGAGTCAATAGGGATTCTTTCTCCAAAGGAAAAAGGAGTTAGAGATGACCCCAGGTTCTCACTAGATGCCTAGCTAGGAACTAGGCACCTGAGTGGTAACAGAGTGGCCTGGGAATATAGAAGGCTGTCTTCAACAAAAAAGATAATGGTGTATGATCAAACCAAATTCTCCAAAGCAAAATACATTGTCCAAAATTATACTAAAAAGTTTTCCCATAGTAAAATTTGTCTGTACACTCAGAAGCACTTTCTTCAATTTTAACTAAAGTAGCAACCCAGAAATATAAAATCGGCTGTTTAGCTTGCTGAGATCTCTTAGATATACTCAGAAATAAATAGGAACTGGCTCAGTTACAACTAGTAAACAGGAAAGGAATGATACAGAAATCAAATTGAGGGTCTGAGCAGTGGTCACATAGTAAAGCATTAAAAATAAAGGACATTGGGACTTCCCTGGCTGTCCAGTGCTTAAGACTGTGTGCTTCCACTGCAGAGCGTACGGTTTGATCCCTGGTAGGGGCACTAAGATTCTGCATGCTGCGTGGTGTGGCCAAAAATAAGTAAATAAATAAAATAAAAATTCAGTGGGAATATATTCAAACAATTGAATTTTAAAAAAATTTTTAGGGCTTCCCTGGTGGCGCAGTGCTTGAGAGTCCGCCTGCCGATGCAGGGGACACGGGTTCGTGCCCCGGTCTGGGAGGATTCCACATGCCGCGGAGCGGCTGGACCCGTGAGCCATGGCCGCTGAGCCTGCGCGTCCGGAGCCTGTGCTCCGCGACGGGAGAGGCCACAACAGTGAGAGGCCCGCGTATCGAAAAAAAAAAAAAAAAAAAAATTTTTTTAAAGGGCATGACTTTTGTATTTATTTGCATTAACCATTTAAAAGCTTATAGAAGACAGATAGGAAATACGCTTAAATACCTTATATTTATTTTTAAAAAGCATTCAATAGAGGCAAGAATGAATAGATCTCATGCATAAATGGATCTTTCTTTTGAGTGGGATGTACAGTTCAGGAGACATTGCATTTCAGTAACTGATAGGCAAATCCTAATTTAGATTATTTTCTTATTAAATTTATTCTAGTGTAATTTTTTTTTTTTTTTTTTGAAATTAACATATACCTTGAATATTGTGGAACTAGCTATCTTTGAATACAATGTATATAACATTTAAAGGATGAATAGAAAGATGCTCCTTAGGAGAGTAAAGGGGTAAACCATATTGTCTTTGAGTAAAGTTCATTTACAGTTTTTTCTTTATTATTTGTAGCTATCCATACACTAGCAAAAAAAAACAACAGTTGATAGTAGAAGGAGAAAATAATGCCAAAAAAAGGTAGAAGACTTCATTTTATCTAACATTTAACTTCACACCTAATATAGTAATGACAGTTCCTACTGTCTCCTGTTTGGAGCTACATCTCAAAGTCATCTTCTGTTCCTTCTAAGAACCTCGGCAGGAAGCTGGACAGCTTTCAAAATGGCTTTGATATTAAAAATTCTCCATCAGAAATTCTGTAGGGCCTTGGCCTTTGCAGGAGAAAACAATGTTGGGAGGCTGGGAGGTGCAGCTGAAGGAGTGGCCGCTGAGCAGTGGTGAAAGGGCTTGACAAGCAGCTTCTTTCCCAGCTGAGGGCCTTGAACTTTGAGTTCTGTTTTTAGAAAAGCTAAATCAGGAGCAAATACTTTCAGGGTATTTTGCTCCAAGTGTAGCTTTTACTAATAAAATGGCAAAAGCTAGAGCCATCAGGTAATACTAAGGAGTTCTGGCAATTTAAAAAAGGTGGGACGCTAAACTCAGCAGGCTGTTTCTGCTGCACACTTGGCACTGTGGATCATTCTCTGAATGAAAGATGTGCAGACTCATAGAGCTCAAGTGAAGATGGGAATAAAGATGAAAAGGCAGCAGTGGTCTCCTGCAACTCTACCACCAAAGGCTTTAGCAACCCCATCAAAATAAAGGAAGCCATAACTCTTCCATTATGTTCCTGGCCATTTTGTACCCATGTTTACATGCTTATTATGTTCATGTAGTTTGACAGCTGTGACTTTTGTCCTACATTCCATGGCAGGGTATCTCCCTATAAGCAGCAGGATCATAGATAATACCCTACATTTTCTCAACATACTGTGATCCAAAAAATGAGAGTAATAGCCAATTAATTTTTTTTTTTAAGCAGAGAAAGGAACATGTAACAAGAGAGTAACTTAATTCTATGGGATTTAGATTAGTCAAGAAAGCTGTTTGCCACCAATTCCTCACAGGTTCAAAGCAAGGAATTTCAGCCTATTTTGAAAGCCAGTTAGATCATTAATTTCCTTAAAAAACAACCCATATCTATAATGAAGCAGGTATTATTCTTTCCTCTGTGTTTCCATGCACCCTGGTCTACCTCTGTTTTAACATTTACTGCCCTGTAATTATTTATTTGCATATCTCTCTTCCCTCTCTGAAGAGATATGACTGTATTTGTCTTTGTATCTTCAGCCCCTAGCATAATTCATGTTAACACTAAAGCTCAAGAACTCTTTGGTAAAGGTATAATGAATGAATGAATGAATGATGGACGTTTTAAAACCAATATGTTTCATCCAGATAACAATAATAGTTATTATCTAAGCATATGGTACCACTAAATGCCTGAAACATTGCTACACATTATACACTATCTCATTTAGTCCTCACACAAACAACTCTATAGCCTAGGTATTTTTACTCTTCCTTCATGAATGAGAAAACTGAGACTTGAGGGGGTTAATTTCACAGTCATATAAGGAGTAAGCCTCATAACCAGAATTTGAACTCTTCTAGTCTGACTCCTAAGTTTGTGCCCTTACCAACACTATTACATGGCCTTTGTTTTATTTTATGTCTTCCTGATATTTTACAGGTACTTTCCAGACAGCTGTATTTATTGTCAGCCTTTGCAATTGAAACAATTATTAGTTTAGCGCCTTACAGATACACGAGGTTATTTAAAAATGTGTTCATCCATTGTTTCATTAATAGTTATGTTTCCGGGCTTCCCTGGTGGCGCAGTGGTTGCGCGTCCGCCTGCTGATGCAGGAGAACCGGGTTTGCGCCCCGGTCTGGGAGGATCCCACGTGCCGTGGAGCGGCTGGGCCCGTGAGCCATGGCCGCTGGGCCTGCGCGTCCGGAGCCTGTGCCCCGCAACGGGAGAGGCCACAACAGGGGGAGGCCCGCATACCACAAAAAAAAAAAAAAAAAAAAAAATAGTTATGTTTCCTAGGAGAAAAGCAGCTCACATCCTCTTTTCTGTGCATGCTCTATGGAGGGACAATACTTCACAAAACAGATGTAATTACAAATATATTATCTGTAATATGTATCTGTAAAATTTGTACAACATTTAGCAATTATCTAAATTCATTATTTGAAGGAAAATTGTTGTGAAATCTTTTGTAAAGTACCCATTTCCTCTATCTCATCTGTTCTGGAAGTTTTGTATTACTATGTCATGTTTTCTTATAACAGGACATACCAGTACAGAACATACTGTTTAAAATAAGGTGTTTTCATTATTAAAGAAATCTTGTGACAATATGAGGAATTAAAATGACATTTTTAATAATTTTGCTTTGCCAATATGATTATGTGAGAGCAGCCTAGGGCAAATTTTCTTTTGGAGAGTAGTGGTAATAATTACTCCAGTAATGATTTGCTACCTAGGTAGGCCACATAGTTTCTAAACATATCTGGTTACCAGGCAATTTTTGGCTGTCAGGAACAATTTACCACAGCTGAATACAGCAAAAGTGGTAATGAAACAAATAATTAAGTTTAGAATAATAGTATATGATGTCAGTTCAATCTTTACTGTTGGGTTTTATGTCTAACAAGGAGAAGACAGAGCTGAAGTCAAGGATTTATGTCACTGCAAATTGGGTTCTAATTTGATGTTCATCATGATGAATGCATAAAAAGTAAGTGCTTGGGTTGCATTTTAGAATCAACTACTGATAAGAAATATATGTTGGAGGATCACAACCTGAACCAGAATCTAAGAAGAACCTTTCTTCCCCCCAAGCAAGAAGAAAATATATTTGCATTTTGGAAGAAAATAAGAAATGTAGATTATATGTGTCAGATATTGCCTGCTATACAAACTTCAAGAGATAGGTATGCAAGGCAAGCCTCCATGTGCAGTCCGAAAAAGTATGCCATGAAAGGTGTCAGGGCCTTCTGCCTGAAGCTAGTTCTGCATAGTTTCCAAATGGTATTTTTATCTTGTAATTATGTGAAAAGTCACATTGACAGAAATCCACTAGCACATGTGATAGAATCACATTCTTCTCTGGCCATTCCTGAAATGTGTGTAGGTTTTAAAATATATGGCAGGGCTTCCCTTGTGACGCAGTGGTTGAGAATCCACCTGCCAACACAGGGGAAACGGGTTTGAGCCCTGGTCCAGGAAGATCCCACATGCCGCGGAGCAACTAAGCGCGTGTGCCACAACTACTGAGCCTGTGCTCTAGAACCCACGAGCTACAACCACTGAAGCCTGTGCACCTAGAGCCCATGCTCCGCAACAAGAGAAGCCACCGCAATGAGAAGCACGCACACCACAACGAAGAGTGGACCCTGTTCACCACAGCTAGAGAAAGCCTGCTCGCAGCAATGAAGACCCAACGCAGCCAAAAATAAAATAAATAAATTTATTTTAAAAATAAATAAAATAAAATACATGGCAGTACAGAGAGGTCAAATCCTAGAAAGGATTGGATCTTCTCTTAGAGTAAAAGATAATGGTGGTGGTGGTGGAATACCATATAATAATAGATGAGAGTCCTACATTGTCTTTCTTCTGGCTCCCTGTCTGCTGTCAAGAACCAAGTTGACTTAACTGAGTGATACAGTAACTATTGGTTTAGTCACCTCAAAATGATGAAATGTTTATACTGGATTATGGGATTTAATTTAAAGTCATAGCATTTCGATACATTCATGTTACATATTATATAATACCTCCAAATTATTTAATTAAAAACAAATGAAAAATCAAAAGTGCTTTGCTATCTTAAGAGAAAATGCCTAATGTTTTCATAATGAGTCCTAACCAAAAGAAAAAAAATCTGGGGATTTTTTTTTTTTTTTTTTTTTTTTTTTGCGGTACGCAGGCCTCTCACTGCTGTGGCCTCTCCCGTCGCGGAGCACAGGCTCCGGACGTGCAGGCTCAGCGGCCAAGGCTCACGGGCACAGCCGCTCCGCGGCACGCGGGATCCCCCCGGACCGGGGCACGAACCCGCGTCCCCCTCATCGGCAGGCGGACTCCCAACCACTGCGCCACCAGGGAAGCCCAATCTGGGGATTTAATGTGGAAATAGCGATCACCGTAACTGTATGAATTAAAATAAAACTGGTCTCCTGAGAAATTCAGTGTTTTAGAAGCAAAATGTTTACTTCTCTCTTGAGTTAGGTAAGTTTGTTTTTAATCTTGTAATAATTATTCTTCTAAATTATGAATCTCTTTAAGGGCCAAGACTGTCTTATCCCTAGGAGTTTGTTCAGTATTTAGCACATAGTAGATGCTCATTAAATGTCTGTTGAGTAAGTGAACAGATAAATAAATGCTGCCTTAAACAAACACACACATTGTTATCCTTTCAAACAAAATCTATTGTGGTGTTTTCCTCCTCTGCCCTTTGTAGTTTTTTTTATCACTGCCTTTTAATTCAATTAAACAGTCTGTTTTAGAACAATAATCCAATAGAAAATAGGGAAAGATCAAGAAGACAGACTTCACAGAAGAGGAATAAGAATAAAAACAAACAAAAACAGTCTTTTTTTGAGCAGCCATAATTTTCTATTTGCTAATTGCCTGTTAAGTGCTAGGGACATACATTATGTCTCATTTAACTCTCAGTACCACCTGGTAAAATAGAAATGCAGGGCTCATAAAGGTAAAAATTTAGCTAGGAGTTGAACCCAAGTCTACCTCCACTAAACCCTTCAGGGGATAGGTGAGTGAGACCCATGCTCACCTTCAAGGAATTTACATACGGGTTTGACAGAGAAAAGTAAACCTCTGACTGTCTGAAATGCAAAGTAGAAGTGACCAGAGCTATAAGAAGGAATGTTATTTTTAAAGCGCTAGAGGGTTTCAAAGAAAGGATGAAATCATATTCAACTGTGCTGAAATAAGGAATGACTTCTAAAAGAAGGTAAACTTGTCCATTAGATGGGTAACTGGAATGGCTGCTTTGGGCTTCATGCTTGGTGAGGTGGGAGAGGGTAGCAGAGGGAAGGGTGCTGCATCTCTTTTCTGAATATCACTGAATATCAGTTTTGAAGTTCTGTCTTTACAAGAAAGGTGCAAACAGAGCTGCTACCTTGAGCACTTCCACTGCTCCAAATGGTTGAATCGCTTTGACCATACCCTTCCAGCGACAACTTTAGGGGTGATACTTGAATAGATCTTAAAGGACGTGTAGAATTTTGAAAGATAGATATAGGAGAAAAGATTTCCCTATTGAAATTAATAAAGGTACAGAAACAGGAAAGATTGGGGTTTCATTTAATTAGAATAAAGGCTATCTGCAAGAATTCATCCCATTCAATTAGAATAAGGGCTATAGGCAAGAGAGTAATGAAAAGTAAGACTGGAAAAGTGGGCTAGGGCCATAGTATGAAGGATCTTAAATGTTTGATTAAGGGGCAGTTGTATTTTGTAGACTACAAATGCTTCGTAAACATTAGAATTATTAACTAACACATGTTGGTTGAGTAAGCAAATAAATGAATATTCCCAAGAAGATAATTTATACCTTTTGTTTAAAAAAAAAAAAGGCAATATTCCATGCCCTTACTGTAGTGGTTCTCAACCAAGGAGAGCATAAGGGAGGAGAGGAAGGGTGTGTTTCACATATGTAAGATGTAAAGAACTTTTGCAGACTTCTCACATTCCTGCTGGTTTGAGAACCACTGAACTAATGATTATAGGCTTAACAAAATTAAAGAGATCTAAACAGAGTACTACACCATCAATACCTGCATTTCTTCAGCTCCTGTTCTCACAAGTCACCAACACCTTCCTGTTTGACAGCATTACTGTCCTATTATAAATCTTATGTGACCTACTCATGCTGTGTTGTCTTACATTGTTAATCACTTGAAACTTCCTCATCCTTTGGTTTCTATAATAACACCTACTTGATTCTTTTCCCTCTCTATCTGGTCCTTATCTGCTTTACAAGTTACTGCTCCTCTAACTGCCTGGACCAGTGTTCCACCCTTGGTTGCCTTCTCACTCTATACACTATCCCTGGGAAATCTCATCCAGCCCTCCTAGTTTCAGTTCCCATCTGCTGACAACTCTCAACACTGTGTTTGTGACCCCAACCTTCTCCTACACTTCAGATTATTATTTCCAGTTGCGTATTATAACTTATTAGTGCATCCTTCAGACATCTCAAACTTAATATGTCTAACCTTGAACTTGCCCTCTTCTCCCTCCCTTCCCTATCTCCACCCCAACACGGATTCACCTATCCCAACCTGCTCTAGTCATTCACTTTAATAAACTACAAACCTTAAAATCTTCCTCAGTTTCTGTTTGTCCCTCAACAATGCATTCTTCCTCCTCATCCAGATGGCCTCTGAACCCTATCAATTCATGATTAAAAAAAAAAAGGTTTGTCACATGCAACCTTTTCTCCCATTCCTTCATCTGCTGTCTTAGTCGAGTCCCTTGTGCTCTCTCATTTCTTTGGTTTCTCTGCCATCAGTCTCTCCTTACTGCAGTCTGTTTCACACAATGACGCCAAAGTAATTGTCAAAATTAAATTATAACCATGTCATAATTCTGCTTTTTTAGTATTTTACTTCCTATGATTCTTTATACCCATAAGACAAAATTCAACTTCTTGGGTTAGGCCCTGCCTCAGTCTGGCTCCAAACGTAACTCTATAGCTTTTTCTTCAGCCTCATCAGCTCCAACTGCTTTCCACTCAATATACACTCTAGACACACTAACCTTCTCACAGTCCCCAAATAGGCCCTTTCACATATGACTCCTACAGCCTGGAATGTCCTTCAGGTCAATTCCGTAAATTCTTATTTGGGCATCTACTATGGACCAGACTCTGTTCTGGGGCATAGAAAGCAAAAACAAGAAGATAAAGATCCTTCTGTCAATGAGTTCAGAGTCCAGTAATAAGGGAGACAGGCACATAAATAATAATGCACTGTGATACACACAAAATAGAAATATATACAAAGAACAGAGGCAGCATAGAAGAGACGGTGGTTAATTGTCTGGAAGGCGTGGGACAAGGAAGGGTAAAGGTAAAGGTAATGCAGGCACAGCCAGGGGCACTGAGGCATGAAAGAGTTTCATGTTTTCAGGAAGCAGGAAGAGCTTCCACATATAATGCAGAAACAAAATGCAATGAGGATGAACCACACACTTAAAAATGGTTAAGATGGTAAATTTTATGGTATGTGTTTTTTACCACAATTTAAACATTTTTTTAATTATTTAAAACAAATGCAACGGGGAGAGAATCTAAAGACAGGCTGAAATAAGCAACTGCCTATCTTCCCCTCCTTTTCACCTTGCAAACTCCTACTCATCTTTTAGGATCAACTCAGATGTCTAAATGACCCCTCCTTTGTGGATCCTATGTGAGACCCTCAGCCTGTGCACCCCTCCTCTGTGCTCTTATAGAGCTCTATTAGAGTGCTAATCACAGATTATGGAAATGTTTTGTTTATTCCTCTGTTTCCCCCACACAGATATGAGCTCCTTGACTCATATCCGTGAGTCACCATAACTTATACAGGCAAAGAGTCTACACTTCTACAAGAATTATCTAATGAATTCATTAGTTATTTAATTCACTATTAACTAACCATATGCCATACACTATACTAAATGCTTTATATACGTGATCTCCTTTCACCCTTACAACTATATGTGGGTAGATATTGTTCTCTTTTCCATTTTATAGAAGAGAAAACTGAGAAAATGAGAGGCTAGGTATCTTGCCAAAAGTCACACAGTTAGTAGTTGATGTGAAGCCAGATTAAAGCCAAACAGAGCTTTTAATGACAAAGAAAGTAATCAATAGAGTAAGTTTCCAAGGGGATAAAGGAGGGAGTGGGATCTAGAAAGTTAATTGAGAAGATTCAGAAGGAAGAGCCGGCTCGGCAGGTGTCAGACTCTATGCTATGCACCTTGCTGAAGTAATTTCATTTAAAATAGTTTCATCCTCATCAAATCTCCGTGTAATGTAGATACCCAAGTGAAGAAACAAACATTCACAAAAGTTAAATTTTTTGCCCAAAATCACAGAGCTAGTGAGAGACAAGGCCATAAAGCAAGATCTCTTCCAGCTTTCTCATTTGATTCTTAGAGAAAAGCGTGGAAAGTTGAAGATAAAGAGATTTTGAGGTGGAGAAAAGATTACCTGAGGACCTTATCAGTGAATCAGAATCTTCAGACCAAGTGGTGAGGGTGAATTAAAAAGCCGGGAGAAATTTTGGGACACGCACTGTGAGGAATTTTATTTAAAAAAAAAATAGGCAGGGACAATTGAATAAATAGGGCTAATAAGCATCAGTTAGGGGACCCTACTGAGGTTAGGGTACACAAATTTGTGATAAACCCAACAAGCACATGGTTTTTTTTACTTTGTTCAGCTACTTTTGCTAGCCCAGGAACAAAGAAAGTGTTGGGGATTGTCAAACTAAGCAGTAGGCAATCGCAGGAGTTGGGAGAGGGCTGAGGGGAAGGACTTTTGATTAATAAAAAGGACTTGCAGACGTGGCTGATTATAGATTCTAGTCTGAGGCGCTGTCTTAGCCCATACAGGCTGCTATAACAAAATATCATAGACTAGGTGGCTTAAAAGAGAAATGTTTGGGCTTCCCTGGTGGCGCAGTGGTTGAGAGTCCGCCTGCCGATGCAGGGGGCATGGGTTCGTGCCCCGGTCTGGGAAGATCCCACATGCCGCGGAGCGGCTGGGCCCATGAGCCATGGCTGCTGGGCCTGCGCGTCCG
>NC_041219.1:29281535-29292456 GCF_002837175.3 Physeter macrocephalus | reverse complement strand
CGGAGCCCAGGCCCCACAACGGGAGAGGCCACAGCAGTGAGAGGCCCGCGTACCAAAAAAAAAAAAAAGATTAATGTTTATTTCTCACAGTTGGAGAAATAACTGGAGGTTGAAGTCCGCAATATGGTGCCAGAATGGTCCAGTTCTGGTGAGAGCTCTCTTCTGGGTTGCAGACTGCCAACCTCTGTTGTTGCCTCACATCCTTCACAAAGAAGAGAGCTCTGCATTCTTCATTCCCTTATAAGGGCACCAATCTCATCTCCCCCAAATTGTATCCAAACCTCCTAAAGGCACCCCACCTCTAAATACCATCACATTGGGGATTAGGCTTCAACATACAAATTTGAAGCGGGGGGGACACAAACGTTCAACAAATCAAATTAAGCTTTCTTCCTATACCAAACCTGAACTCTCCCAGTTGTATAGGGTTGGAGAAACAACCTATCATTTTATCTGGGGTCACTATAAATTGATGACTACTAACCTCAAAAGGTGGCCTTTATGCTGCTGGCAATTATACTTCACTTCCTAAGTGTCTCATTCACTCTCCCACTCCCATTCTTCATCATCTCTCTCACCTGATGACCTTGCTTTCTATTTCATCCAGAAAATACAAGCAATCAGGAGACTTCCCTGGTGGTCCAGTGGTTAAGAATCTGCCTGCCAATGCAGGGGACATGGGTTCAATCCCTGGTCCGGGAAGATCCCACATTGCTGCGGGGCAACTAAGCCCGTGCGCCACAACTACTGAGCCCGCGCACTGCAACTATTGAGCCCACGCACCACAACTACTGAAGCCTGCCTGCATGCTCTAGAGCCCTCACGCTGCAACTACTGAGCCCACATGCCGCAACTACTGGAGCCCGTGCTCCGCGACGAGAAGCCACTGCAATGAGAAGCCTGCACACTGCAATGAGAAGCCCACACGCCGCAACGAAGAGTGGCCCCCACTTGCTGCAACTAGAGAAAGCCCGGGCACAGCAACGAAGACCCAGCACAGCCAAAAAAAAAAAAAAAAAAAAAAAATGCAAGCAATCAGAAGAAAAATCCCACCAGCTCCCACCACTGCATTTATTCACTTCCCTGCATTTGTATCCATATGCTCTGCCTTCTATCCTATTACTATGAACTAATCATGCTCCTACCCAAGCCCAACACCTCCTCTTCTACACCAAATCCCATCCTTTTTTTCCTCACTTGAGTATCCCTTTAAAAATTCTCCCATCTCTCTTCTACTCATCAATTTTTCCCTTTCTACTGGACCATTTCCATCAACATCAAACATGCTGTAATTTCCCCCATCTTAAAACAATCAAAACAGACAAAAACTCAAACCTTCACTTCAGTTCATATATCCATTCGGTATTAGCTACCACCACATTTCTGTGCCCTTACAGAAAAGCTCACAACAGAACTGTCTGTTCTCATGCTCAGATTACTCTATTCCCATTCTCTCCTGAGTTTTCTTCAGTGAGGTGCGCCACTCACTGTTACACTGAAACTATTCCTGTCAAGGACACCGGTGGTCTTCATGCTGTCAAGTACAATGATCCATTCCTGTTCCTCATCTTCTTGGACCTGTCAGCATTTAACACAGTTGATGTCGTCCACCTCCTTGAAACTTTGTTTGGCTTCCAGAACACCATGTGCTCATGATTTTTTTCCCCTCTCACTAACTGCTCCTTCTTTGTTTTCTTTGCTGATTCATTCTCATCACCCCAAACAAAAGCCATTCATATTTAATGTCTTTAATTTTAGGATAAATTAGGTGGTTTAGCAGCAGATGTGCTTTTCTGATGATATCTCCTTATCTGTCATTTAATTAGCTTTCATTCATTGCGCATACACCAAGTGGGTAAAGGAGGAGCCTCAGAGATATGCTGTGTGGTGAAGGGAAGCCAGTTTGGGATGGCTGGGCCTAATCTCCACAGATAATCAGGTCACTCATTGGTCCTTGTGTGTCCTCTCTGTTGTAGTGTGTTCCTGTCATCCAGTTGGATCAGCTGTCCTTCCTTTCAGCTCAGTGACCTTCTGTGACCCCAGCAACGGTGACTGCCCTTGCAAGCCTGGGGTGGCAGGGCCACATTGCGACAGGTGTATGGTGGGATACTGGGGCTTCGGAGACTATGGCTGCAGGCCTTGTGACTGCGCAGGGAGCTGCGACCCTCTCACAGGAGACTGCATCAGCAGGTGAATGTGCATGGCTCTTGCTCTCACCTCTGTGTCTTTCAGATTATTGTGAAGATCTGGTAGTGATTTGGAAAACGTTGCATGCCGCTAGTGGAGTAAAGATGTATTTGCACATCTCTTTAAAAAATTTTTGTCAAAGTGCAGAGTCAAGTAATTTGTTCTTGTAAGATTCTAGAGATGGCCTGGTTCATTCTGCAAAATAAATTATTCTTTTTAACAATAAGCCCTTTACAACACTATTTATTTCTGAAAAGTGAAAGGATGGGAAGGTAGCTAATAAGGTTTAAATCTCTAGAAATATATTCATTTCATTCAAGTTCTAAGAAATTACTTAATAAGTTCTTCATCATTTTCTATTTTATTAGCAGCACAGACATAGACTGGCATCATGAAATTCCTAACTTCCATTCCATGCACAATAAGAGTGAACCAACCTGGGAGTGGGAGGATGAGCAAGGATTTTCTGCACTTCGACATTCAGGTGAGACAATAGATATTACTGGGTCTAGTCATGTTTCTGGGTCTGGTCTTGAGTAACAGTGATTCATGACAAACCAGAGAACAGATTTTGGATCTTATAAGGGGAACTACAGTTCTAAGGTTAACAAAGTAGTGAACCCCATAAGTATAAAACGCTTAAACATAGCTAAATAGTATTTAACAAGCTTTTGTTTATTTTCTGATTGTTAGAATAACATGTAATTAGTACAGAAAATTTGGAAAATGCAGAATATCACAGTAAAAAAAAAACCCCAAATCTCACTATCCCACTGTGAATACTTTGGTGTGTTTCCCTCTCTCTAAGATTTTTTTTTTTTTTTTTTTTTTTTTTGCTGTGGACCATTTTTAAAGTCTTTATTGAATTTGTTACAATATTGCTTCAGTTTTATGTTTTGTTTTTTGGCCACGACACATGTGGGATCTTAGCTCCCCGACCAGGGATTAAACCCACGCCCCCTGCATTGGAAGGCGAGATCTTAACCACTAGACCGCCAGGGAAGTCCCTTCCTCTCTCTAAAATATACTGTTTTACACAGTTGAGAGCTAACTCAATGGAAATGTACAGATTCATTTAAAGGAAAAACATTCTTACAGACCTAGTGTAACTCAGTATGTACAAAGCAAAAGCTAGCTGTGAACTCCTTATGTTTAAAGCTTTTATCCAACTATAAAACAAAAATAATTTTACAAACTAAATATAAGCCAAATAAAACTAATAAAATTCAAATTAACATTAATTGAATATGAAAAATGATTTTTACTGAAGCCAAAACACTGTTTACTACATAAATATGATTCCTTGAGTTTATCAAGTCTATACTACTCTTTATTCTGCTTTAATTTTCCTATGATGTTTACCTGTTCTGTCATTTGAGGAGCATGCTGTGATACTGGCGTGAACACATAAATTCTGTGTTCATCCTATCTCTATTCTTTTCTCATAGAAACTCAAGTGGTTCTATTTAGCATCAACTTAAATCATATCACAAATACAAATGTGGACAAGAAATCTTGTTGTCAGCATTTGGTTGTAAAGTGCTCACCAAATCATCCAAATAAAACTTAAAATAACATATTAAAATATTTTTTATTATTAAACATGACAAACACCAAAAATGTGATATGGGGCTTCCCTGGTGGCGCAGTGGTTGAGAGTCCGCCTGCCGATGCAGGGGACGCGGGTTCGTGTCCCGGTCCGGGAAGATCCCACATGCCACGGAGCGGCTGGGCCCATGAGCCATGGCCGCTGAGCCTGCGCCTCCGGAGCCTGTGCTCCGCAACGGGAGAGGCCACAACAGTGAGAGGCCCGCGTACCGCAAAAAAAAAAAAAAAAAAAAAAAAAAAAAAAAAAGTGAAATGAACACCCATATGAACATCTTCTAGTGTTATCAAATCTTAATTTTGCCATAATTGCCTCATATTTTCATTTAAATTATACAGATGCATTTGAAGCCCCTGATGTACCAATCTGCAAATTGACTAGCCTTCCTTACTCCACAGAATAACCACTAACCTGAATTTTGGTGTTCATCATCCATTTTCACATTTTTACTATTTTACTATATATATATATATTAAATAGTATATAATTAATATATTTATATATTTATGTAATGTTTTAAAAATCTCATGTGCATGATAACTTACCTACCCTTTAAATTTTTTTTTTTTTAGTTAAATGTGTACTTTTTTTAGATTTATTCATTCTATTATATGAATATAACACTGTATTCTCCCGTTGTTTGCCATTTAGGTTATTTCCAATTTCCAATTTTCCACTATTATATATAATGCTACCATGAATGTTCTCTTATATGTGTTATAGTGTGTACTTGAGAAGGAGTTTCACTAGATCAGGGGCTGGCAAACTACAGCCCTCAGGCCAAATGTGGCCTGCCATCTACTTTTCTACAGGCTACGCTGCCTGCTCTAAGGTTTAAATGGTTACTTCAAATGGTTATATAAGTACCTACATAAAATCTTTAATTTTTCCCCATGGCCACAAAGCCTAAAATATTTATTATCTGTTCCATTATAGAAAATGTTTGCTGACCCTTGTTCTAAGGTACAATCTAGATACTGTTGGGTCACAGTGTGCTTATTGTCAAATTTACTATTTATTGCCAAATAGCTCTCTCAAGTGGTTGCATAAATTTGCATTCCACCAGCAAAGTATGACACCCTGTTGTTCCACATCCTCACAAATAAGTACTTTGTACTTATTTAACAAATGTCTATATAGCACATACAAGGGGCCAAGCAGTATTCTAACTCGTTAACTCAGGCACAGTTTAACTCACTCGATATTTATTGGACTTCTAAAACTGATGTGATCAAACCTCTAAATTTTTGCCAATCTGATGGGTGTGAAATGGGATCTTGCCATTTTAATTGCATTTTCCTGATCAGTAATTTTTCGTGGTTTCTTGGACTTTCAGGTTTCTTTTTCTGTGAATTTCCTATTTGTAATTTTCTTACTAATTTGTAGGAATGCTTTATAGACTCATTCATTTAACAAATATTTATTGAATACTCATACTATGTGCCAGTGCTGTAAATCTAGTAATTGAACAGACAAAAACCTCAGTCTCCAGGGAGTTCACATTCATGCAGAGGAAGACAGCTCATAAACAAGTAAAATATTTAATGATGTTTAATATAATAGAGAAATAAAGGAGGGATGTGGGATAAGAAATACTTGAGAGGGACATACTTTTAAATGGGGTGATCAGAAAAGTCCTATGAAAGGACTTTTGAGAAAAAAAACCTGAGGAAGGTAAGGGAGTGAGCTATACAGATAACAGAGGAAAGAGAGTTTAGGCAGGAGATACAGCAAGTACAGAAACCCTGAGGTGAGACTAGATAGACCTGGCTTATTTAGGAAACAGCAAGGAGGCCAGTGTGGCTGAAGCAGAGTAAGAAACCACAGTTTTAATACCTTCTCATAGAGAATTTATGGACCTTTCAAGAATCAAGAACTCAAATTATAGAAACACTTGGTATCTGCAATTCCGTATCATGGGGTTTTTTTCACTTAACATAATCTTATGATTATTTTCCTAATTGGTTTCATTTTAATTCACAACAGGAAAGAAGGTGGGAAAGATAAGGTAATATGAAGTTGTCATATTTATCTTTTTTAGCATTTGAAGAGGAAAAATCTTTCCCATTAATTTTGTGCCTTAATGCTACGTAGTCTGAATTCTATGATGTTAGCTTTAATAACCACTTTTGAAAGATTTCTTCTCTTTTTCTAACACAATCGTTTTCAGAATTCTCCAACTTTGTCTGCCAAGCCAAATCTGTAAAAATCAAGGTTCTAGTGCCATAAAAGACATTCATTAAGCCAATCATCATGTTACTAGGGAGGGAGCTGGCAGCACACTAATGAAGTACATAACGGTGCTGGCATCAGACTAACTCCAGACTCTCACATCCACAACAGCTGTTAGGTCTATGATGTCCCCAGAGAGTTTCTGAAATTCATCTGGATGAGCTCCGGATTGAGGAAGAGACTGTTCAGTCTCCTGCTACAGCAATATTCCCAATGGGTATAAAATAGTGCCCCTGGGCACCTTTTTCAACAGAAAAGTGATAATCAGTTTTCTAAGCACTGTGGTTCATTTTCAAATCTATGTGCCTACCTACCTATTTACCGGCCATAAGTTTCCATAACTAGGAATATAATGCTCTATACCAAGATACTCTTAATTTCTACCACTTCTTGTGGGGTAGAGAGCATCAGATGTAAAATTTCACTTCCTGTTCAACAAAACTGGCTTTAACTAGTACCAGAGAACTATAAACAATACTTTTTTTTTTGAAACGTTCTAACAACCCAGTATAACTAAATAGGTTTTCCTCTTCTTCCAAATTTCTTTTAAGAAAACACATCTGGGCTGAAGCCTAATCAAAAAAAGATTTATTCAAAAGCAAATATTAATGTCTGATTTCTTAACATATGAAAAGGGATCATTGGAAAGCAGCCAAGGAAAGGTCTTCAAGTAACAGACTTATTCATGTTCTTTTTATTAAATTTTTTTTCTTTTTTCTTTTTATACAATTTTTTAAGGTTACTTTCCATTTACAGTTATTACTATATTCACTATAAATATTCACTATATTCCCCATGTTGTACAATACATCCTTGAGCCTATTTTATACCCAATAGTTTGTACCTCCCACTCCCCCACCCCAATATTGTCCCTCCCTACTCATGTTCTTATAGACTCAAGGACTACAGAGAAGAGCATTATGTTGAGGAGTAAGATATGCATGTTAGTTACCATACTCTCTTGCTTTGGTGGAATCATCAAAGGCCGTGAGCTGTCCACTCAGGTTGCTACAATTTCTGAATGAGCAATCCTCTGCTTTGTTTAGATGATAAGCAATATTATTTAACAAATCACAACAGCTCATTTTAAGCATCTTTGATTTATCTCTCCCACTATTTAATTCCACTGTGATTTTCTACTTGCAGATCTTGTTCTGGTTTCTCAAGAAACTTTAGCTAGAGCCAATACGTCAATATTTTCCATTTTCCATATCTACCTACCCAGTCTCACCAGAGTCACACTCTCATTTCCACTTGTATGTCTGTCAGCAACTCTAATTCATTATATTCTCCTCGTACTAGACCTCTGTTGTTTTTTGCCTGACCAGATCCATTTCCCCTTCTTTCTTGCTATTTCTGTGGTAGCTCAACCCAGTTTTTCTTTGGGGAACCACTCTTCTGCCATTTAATACAGTCTTAGAGAGGCCAATCAGATGTTCTGTCCCTAGAATTTAAATCTTGAGCTGAAAGTGACAAATTCTGCAAATGATTAGAGTTCATAATTCCAATGGCAAAGCCATAAAGAGACTGCCCAATAGATCTCTGGCGCTCTCTTGTTTCTTGTCCTTTCAGAGTTCTGGCTCTTCGGCTTTTTCTCCTTTCTATGAGCTACTCAATAAACTTTCAATAATTAAGTTAGACTATTGATTACTACAAAAAAAAAACCTTAATACACTCCTAAAATGCTCTCCTTCTCCTAACTTCCCTATTTCTGTTAGTGAAACTACAATCCTCTCTGTCACCTTGGCTGAAAATGTCAAGTACATTTTTATGCTTCCTCATAAAATTGAATGCTTGTCCTCATCCAATCCAGTGACAGGATTTGTAGACCTGTAGACCCTAACTCTGCAGCATCCCTTGATATTTCTTCCTATCTACACCCATGGCCACCTCTCAGACCCACATCCCATCTGCCTTAGAAAGACAGTACAATGGAAAGATCGGGGGCTTCAGATTCTCCCCAACCCAGGCTTAAAATCTGGCTTTTCTACTTGTTAGCTATATGCTGCCTTGAACAAGCTAATTAACCTCTCTGAGCCTTCCTTTTTTCATTTGTTAATAGTACCTATCTCATAACCTTATTGTAAATATTAAATAAGATCATATGGATAAAATTCCTTATAAAGTTTATGGCTTATAGTTGGTATTCAGTTTAGTTACTGTTGTGTGTTACCAATTTCACTAGTTTCTAACTGGGCCCTGCCTTCATTTTTTTCTCCATTCCAATAGTTTTGGTACAGTAATGCCAGATTAATTTTCATATATATATTTTTAAATTCATGTAACTTCTTTAAGCTGATAGCTTTGAAAATTCCCCTTATCTAACAAATTAAATTCAGGCCCTAACTGCATATCAATCAAGGTCCTCCATGATACCTTCTATTATTCTCAACTCAATCTGTACCCAGGATAAACAGAACAACTGGTTCTTCCATGAACACTCTCTCCCCTTTCTCTCTTACATTTCTTTGCTCATCCTTTTATCTCTGTATTCCTGTCAAATTTCTATTTGTTAGAATCTTAGATGAGTAAATAAATGTAAAAGACTTAAAATAGTGTCTGGCATGTAGTAAGTGCTCCCCAGTAAATGTTACCTGCTGTTATGCCACTCAGTGCCTATAAAATGCAATGTGTGAGGGTAGGAGGGGAGGGGTTAGGGAAGAGGTAGAATTATATCTAATTGTTAAATCAGTAAGAATGAAAATCCTGGGGAATTCCCTGGTGGTCCAGTGGTTAGGACTCTATGCTCTCACTGCCGAGGGCCCACGTTTGATCCCTGGTCGGGGAACTAAAATCCCACAAGCTGAGCGGCATGGCCAAAAAAAAAAAAAAGAATGAAAATCCTATCCATTCTGGGCTTTAAGAATATAAAGATGAATAAGACATAACCATCGTCCTCAAGGATCACAGTCTAGAGAGGAAACAGGTACATAAATAAGTATAAGAATGCTATTATAGACTATGTACAAAGGCATTTTGAAAGTCTTCCAAAGATTTCTTCTGGCAAATCTTTCATACATAATAATTGTAATACACAATTTTAACTGTTGGGAGAAAATAACCTAGTTATTCTTCAAAGTCGACTTCAAATCGTTCTTCAGCCATGAAGCCTTTTTCCATCTTCCCAAATATATGGCCTTCCCATCCAAGCATATTGTAACTGACCTAGAACACTTATTACTGTTTACACACCTGCTTTATTCACCTTACTGAATTATAAGCCTTAAGGCAAGAATTGTTATCTTGCTCATCTTTATATACTCTGAAGTATATAGCATCATGTCCTGCACATGATAGGTGCCTAATAAATATTTTTTAAATTGGATAGCATTACCTTCAAAGGATTTCTCAATGATCTGATTTGATTTGATTTTTATTGTGGTGAACATTAATTGTAAGAAAACAGTTGTCTTTCCTATAGGTTAACCATCCAGTTGTTCCATTCCATTAGCATGGAATATTAATCCAGACTATATTTATCACAACATCAATTACAAGCATTAAAATATATCATTGTTTCTACATTTCTATATTTCTCTTAGGTCAATACTTTATTGGATGATAACTAATTCAAAAAATGACTCTATTTCTTTTGAGTGACTTTTCATGGTTTCTTATGGATTATGTCATATGAATCACTCAAGTCTTAAAGAGTTATGCCACTTGGATTTACTTGTGATTGTTTTTTGTTTTGTTTTGTTTTACTTTTTTTCTAAATAACTAACACCAATTTCATTTACTTTCTGTAGGTAAATGTGAGTGTAAGGAACAGGTGTTAAGAAACTCCAAGGCATTCTGTGGAATGAAATATTCATACGGTGAGTTTGAAGTGCTTGAATGCTTCTAAGGATCTATTCAAACTAAGTATGAAGAGTTTTTAAGGAAATGGGTGGCCTGGTTTATGACATTCACAGTAAATCAAAGCACCAGTCTTATATAATAATAGTAAACATAGTAGTCTGGCCTTGACCTAGATTTTCCTAATAGAGATAGTGTTGAATGTAATGGTGAGAGCAGGAGGCTTTTAGAGCAAAAGCAGGGTTATCCTGCTATGTGGAAAAGAGACAAACAAGAAAAAGAAAAAAATCATGACACATAATCCTTTCTTATAAATGCTTCTTGTATTAGTAATCTAAAAGGGAAGTCTCTAGCCACTTAAATGATTTCTCAGCCAGTTTATCCTGTAGTACTACTAGCCAGAAATCAGTTTAAAGCAGTATATTTCACAGTGATTAAAAGCTCAGGCTTTGGGCTCAGACCTACATGGGTTTTATTTGTGGTTTATTGGGTGGGTAACTTAACGTGTCCAGACTTCCTCATCTGTAAAATAGGGATGACGCCACCTTCCCCATGAAATGAGATTTTTGAAAAGCACACAGCACATTACCTTGCACATACTAGATGCTCAGTCAGTGTTAGGGAGGAGGAAGGGGAAATATAGTGGGGAGGCCTTGAGACGAGCTCTCTGTCTGAGTCTCTTCCCTGACCTCTCTGTATACTCTAGACTCCTCTACTTTGCAAATGCCAGGAAAATAGTGTATGGACAAAGGAAAATGCCATTGCCCTAAGTAAAGACTGTTAACTATCTTCAAATTCTAAATGGCTTTATGTTTATTATTAAGTATATTAAAGATGCCTTATCTTGCCAACATATCATTGACCAGTGTCTGAATCTTTTTATTATTCCATAACGTATACAGCATTATTTATTATTTATGCATTACAATGAAGAGAAAGTTTTTTTGGTTTTTTTTTTGCGGTAGGCAGGCCTCTCACTGTTGCGGCCTCCCCCACTGCGGAGCACAGGCTCCGGACGCGCAGGCTCAGCGGCCATGGCTCACGCGACGAGCCGCTCCGCGGCATGTGGGATCTTCCCGGACCGGGGCACGAACCCGC
>NC_041219.1:29272175-29281466 GCF_002837175.3 Physeter macrocephalus | reverse complement strand
GTCC
The DNA here is from genome assembly GCF_002837175.3 of Physeter macrocephalus. Taxonomy (NCBI): domain Eukaryota; kingdom Metazoa; phylum Chordata; class Mammalia; order Artiodactyla; family Physeteridae; genus Physeter; species Physeter macrocephalus. The sequence goes on along the minus strand of NC_041219.1, from coordinate 29,281,462 downwards.
CCTGCATCGGCAGGCGGACTCTCAACCACTGCGCCACCAGGGAAGCCCTAGAAAGTTTTAAGTCATGATTTCTGAAACAAAATGTTTAGGTTCTTGATAACATTGTATTTAATCTCATAAAAGATAAAAACATAAATGTTAAAAACCTCATAAATCTTATCTAAAATTATGTGCATATTTCCCTCCTTTCACCTGCCAACTTGGTTAAATAATAGAAGCAAACTTTTGAAGTGCATAGTGCCCAGTAAAGAAAAGTCAGTTTAGAGGGAAAGGTATTTACTATTAAAAGCAAAAAAACATGACAATTTAGTCCAAAGTCATTCAGTTCAATAGAAATATCAACTGGTTTTCATTATCACATAGATTCAGTAGCTCTTTCACTGAATTTACAAACAACCACATTGGTATCTTTTAATACAACTGTATTTTCTGCTTAAGAGAACTTGAATGCTTTTAATGATGTCATGAAGTATCTTGGTGTTATTAAGTGCAGTACACCTATAGACTTGGGGAAAAATGGTCTCCCCCTCCCCATTCTCTGACTTAATAGAAAAAAATACTAGATTCATTTTGTTTATTCTTTTAGCAAATATTTATTGAGTTATAATAGTGAATCGATAAGGTTCCTGCTCTCTTTGAGCTTACAGTCTAGTAGAAAAATAATAGTGAACATTTATTGAGCATTGGCCATGTGCGAGGGGCTACTACAATATGTACCCTTCATGCATTTATCTTATCAGGGTTCTAGTCCAAAGTCTACCTCTAATCAATCAGTCATACACGTTTGAGCAGTTCACTTAATTAGTTAAAACTTGCTTCCTCATACATAAAACAAGACTAGATGAGCTCTTAAGAGCCCTTAGACGTCTAAAATTTGGTGAATCTATAATTTGGTGAATTTGGTGAATCTATAAAGAAAACATGGGGCTTCCCTGGTGGCGCAGTGGTTAAGAATCCGCCTGCCAATTCAGGGAAGACGGGTTCGAGCCCTGGTCCGGGAAGATACCACATGCCACAGAGCAACTAAGCCCGTGCGCCACAACTACTGAGCCTGTGCTCTAGAGCCCGTAAGCCACAACTACGGAAGCCCACGTGCCTAGAGCCCATGCTCCGCAACAAGAGAAGCCACCGCAACGAGAAGCCCGCGCACCGCAACGAAGATTAGCCCCCGCTCACCACAACTAGAGAAAGCCTGCGCGCAGCAACGAAGACCCACCGTAGCCAAAAATAAATAAATAAAATATATAAGTAAATTTGAAAAAAAAAACAAAAACATGGCCGTCTGACAGCCATATTCTCAGGATATGGTACCAGCCAAGTTAGGGTTCTTTTATTACACACAATCTTCCATCATCTTCCAAGATATAGATGAGCCAGTAAGAACTCTCCTAATAATACAGAACATTGCATTCAGTGTTCCTTAGGTCTATGTTTTTCCCGACCCCAATTTATCCCGTTACTTGATCCCTATCCACATCCATTTCACAGATGGAAAAACATAATAGAATTAGGAGTCATATCGAAAACTGGAGCTCTGCCATCACGTAGGACAGCTTCCTAATCCCAGTCAGCTTGCATTTTACACCAGGGAAGAAAATTAAGTAATCAATAATATTATTTAATCTCTTTAGAATACATAAAATATGTCCTGGCAGTAACATTTTGCTTTTTGTCATAACATTACACAAAGCTAGCTATAAGAGTATAATATAGTCAGAATCTAAATAAAAACCAGGACAACAATTCTACTGCCTGTGCATCTTTTTTCTATTTAGATTTGATAGCTGAATGTGTTTAAGATTTATTTGGAGTAGGCAAATGGCTGATATTCTCTTAGCATAGTGATATGGACAGAAGTAGCAGTTGAAAAATGTTAAGAAAGAAGAGGATAGTTAATATAGATAAATGAGATGAAGTCAGTGCAAAATCAATGAGCCTAATGATTTTCTTTCTTTTTATTGAGGTATATACAGTTAATGTACAATATTATATGTTTCATGTGTACAACTAATGATTCACAATTTTTAAAGGTTATATTCCATTTACAGTTATTATAAAATATTGGCTATATTCCCTGTGTTGTACAATACAATATATTCTTATAGCTTATCTATTTTATACATAGTAGTTTGTACCTCTTAATCCCTAATGATTTTTAAAGCAAATTTCCACATTATCATCATTGGTTCACTTTTCCATTATACTCTGAAATACATATTTAAGTTGTTCAGAGTTTAAAGGATAGTATGAAATTCTATGCATTTTGACTTTTGGAATTGTGTTGTTACAGTGCTAAAAATAAAGATTTTATCAGCTCATGATAAAGGATCTCATGCTGAGGTCAATGTGAAGATTAAAAAAGTCTTAAAATCCACCAAATTGAAAATTTTACGAGGAAAACGAACATTATATCCAGAATCATGGACTAACAGAGGCTGCACTTGTCCAATCCTCAACCCTGGTGAGCATTAGTCTCTTCTAGCTTGTTACCTACTGTGTTTCTGCTGATTTGCTGCTTGTCCTACATTCTCTGAACCACAACCTAAATAAACTCAGCAAGAGTATCTCTCCTTTTCACCATCTGATCTAGGGAAAATCCAAATGGAATTCTTTGAACTGACATCAAAAATTGTTTTCTCTTTCACATGCTCTATAAAAGTAAAATATTTTAAAATCCACCAATATAATATTTTCTGTCCTGAAAGAGAAGTCTCAGATTGGTTCCACGTGTCAGTAGCAAGGAAAGCACTTTCATGAATTTATCTGCCAATAATACTGTATTGGAAAGCTAGGTCCTATTATGATGCCCTGGTTAGAACTTGCTCCCAAGAGGAAGTTCAAATGCAAAATTCCATCTGTGCAAATAATATCGAATTCATTTTTACTGTTGCATGAGAAGCATCTGTTTCTCCTGGATAGAAAACAACTCTCAAGTTCTCATCATCTTCTTTTTCATTAAATGATCATTTTGGTTTCAAATTAGAAACAGCAAAAATAAACAAACAACAACAAAACTACAGAATCTTAGAGAAACTTGGAGTGGAGGGAAATTTGCACTTTAAAACATTGTGGCAGACATAGAGGCAAGCAAGTAAGCATTGGATTCATACCTGTTCACTCTACAAGTACACTCCTCATACTGTGTCATAAGCTGCTTATTTCTGTCTCCCTCATTAAATTTGAGGATGGGATTTAGATTTTTGACCATACTATCTCCAGGGCCTACCATTAGTACCCAAATAATAGTAACAAAGAACCCACAGAGTAAGTTCTAGTAAAACAAATAATATATTTTTAAATCTTCTGTATTTCCCTGTTTACGAAGTTGCCATCTGTGTCTTAATGGCACTGCTGAAACAGGTGCGTAATTTGTGTGCTGGATCTAATTCTTTTCAAATTTAAGTCCAGGAAACCACAGTTATGTTAAGAAGTCATTTATGGTCTTTGATTAATAAATTTGAGAGAAATAGATAACTGAGTGAGAGAAAGAGAAAGAGAGAGAAAAACTATCAATAAAATACTCCCCACAACCTAAACGATCTACACAGTGATATAAAACTCTTGACTTTTGACTATTGACTAATCTCTCACACCCTTTTATACCTCTTCATATTTTATTTAAATTAATCTAAATTTTAATAAGGAAAATTTTAAAGACATTTTAAAATAAATATGTTTACAAAGAACAAATGAAGTAATCAGAATCTTAGATTTTGAATACCGGAGACTAGGAGTCATCAATTTAAGTTCTGTTTCCCGGGGCTCTTTCTATAAGCACTTTCTACTATCTTGGCAAAAGAAAAAAAAAAAAAAGAAAGAAAGAAATCCACTCAGTTTTTTAGTAAGACATTATAAACAAAAGCTTTGACAATCTGAGCCACCCTCCAGGAAGTGAATTATACTTCCTAATCAGATTTCTGCCAAATAGAGTAAAAGAATCAACTGAGTTCATCACAATTGAAAACATAAGCACAATTATTCAAAGAATTCTTGAAAACATGTTTATTCACTTTGATGAAAAGACTAGAACCTGCCAAAGCAAAACCAGACACTCTTTCATTTCACTTTGTTTTTCCATTTTACAAGTTCAATAGCTAAGGCCAAAGAAAGCTGATAAGAAAACTCTGAAACTTTACACGCCAACATTTCCTTTGCTACTTTTGAAAAGGAGTAATCTAATTGGCATCCCTGCAAATTCATTCATTCCTACATTCATACATACATTTACTCATTCATCAATCATATATTTTAGAATACCAAGACTAGTACTAAAGTATTATATTTTCTTTCTCTATGGATACAAAGTAAACTTTGCACCCTCAAACTTATAGCAAGGTTGGGACTTCCCTGGTGGCGCAGTGGTTAAGAATCCGCCTGCCAATGCAGGGCACATGGGTTTGAGCCCTGGGCCGGGAAGATCCCACATGCTGCAGAGCAACTAAGCCCATGTGCCACAACTACTGAGCCTGCACTCTAGAGCCCATGAGCCACAACTACTGCAGCCCGCGTGCCCAGAGCCTGTGCTCCGCAACAAAGAAAAGCCACCACAATGAGAAGCCCGCGCACGGCAACAAAGAGTAGGCCCCGCTCACCGCAACTAGAGAAAGCCCGCGCACAGCAACAAAGACCCAACGCAGCCAAAAAATAAAAATAAATAAATAAATAAAAACTTATAGCAAGGTAGATGTCAAAAGCATAGAGACAGGAAAATCAAATGTAAATGCTAATAAGTGATACAACAGGTAACATTGTTTTCCATGCTAACTTTTGGCATGATGCTGTTCCATAATTTATGGATTTATTCAGCATTATTTTTATTAGTTTAATTTATATTTATACTTCAAAGGAATGGCAAACTCCTATAATATTTTTTCTATTTGTAGTTTCAAAGTAAATTCATTTAAAATACTAGACTTAACACTGAAAGTTTCCTAAAAATTGTTTATCATATTTTTAAATGAGGATTTTATTATTTTAGAGATGATACAAACAATATCAAGACGATTATGTTTTAACTAGTCTGTTAATTAAATATTGGGATTCTTTTTCATGAAGAAGCTAAGGTTACCCTTTAAAGAATTTAAATACCTTATAATCCACCTTACATATATATATATGTATATATTTTAACAAAAATGAAATCATAAGTATATGCTTCATTCTGCAACCTACTTTATTCAGTTATTATCTTTACCTTCAGTTTTAATTTTCATATACTCTAATACTCAGATCATATTCCAATTTCCCAATTGATCCCAAAATGTTTAGACGTGGTTTGTCCTTGCCAGTATTCAATCCAGAATCACACATTGTACCTAGTTTTTAAGTCCCTCAAGTATCTTTTATTCATGCAGAGTTTCTTTTTAGTATTGAAGAAATTATTATTGTTGAAGAAACCAGGCCAGGTGTCCTGTAGATTATCCTGCCTTCTATATTTGTCTGGTTGGTTCTTTGTGGTGTCATTTAGCTTGTCTCTCTACTTCCTATATTTCTTGTAATCATAAAGAAAAGCTTGATAGACTCAAGATAAACATTTTGTCTAGAATTCATCATAGATATTGTGTGCTTCATGTTAAATCACATCATGTTAAATCACATCACAAGATATATAGTACCTGGATGACCCACCGTCAGGGTTGCTAAACTTGACGGGTTGGAGTGATTACAGTCTGATCTCTCCATTGGGTTCCCTTTTGAGACTAGAAAACAATGAGTATGAGTTACTTAGTCACTAAGCAAACATCCAGTTCCCCATTAACTATTCAATATAATGATTTTATCACCAATTGGCAATCCTTTCCTCAATGAATAATTTCATTAGAATTTGAGAAATGATGTTTTTCTAATTTCACCTAATTCTCTTCATTTATCAATTAACATTATTCTGTAAGAAGACTTTCTCTCCCAAGCTGGGCTATTAGGTTACCATGAAATATAGTTCCTATTATAAAAGCACGATAAATGCTAAATTCTTTCCTTTAATTTCCAATTTCCAAAGTAAGGAATGGTTTTAACAACTGTCTCAAGATGACAAGTTAATTTTTCTCTGGATTTCTCTTTTTTGAGTATCACTTTGGAATTATGGATTTTTGTTGATTCAGTATGTTAACACACACACAATTATTACATTCTTCGTGCTCAAATTATCACAACTTTGGTGAGTTATAACCCTCCCTTGCTGGTTCCTGTATCCTTTTAAAATGATTCCCATTAACCTTTGAAAGCTTCCTTGCTTTTTTTAGTACAATAAGAAATCCCATGCTTACCTGTATCTTCCTGCCCTGGACCTAAAAAAAAGCATTTCTTCAAGAAGCCTTGTTTTGTTTTGTCTTTAGTGAGACCTGTTATTAGAGACATTATGTTTGTTACAGGTGTTAATTACCACTGGAATGACATTTTTAAAGCCATTTTAGTGAATGAACAAGACTGTATATATTAAACCATGAGTTTAAATTGATATTTTCAATTGAATTTTAACATCTCGTATTTTCCCTTAACTTGAGTTTTAAAGTATATGTCTCTTTATCTTATATAGGAAAGTCTTATTTTATAAATGTAATTACTTATTTGCTCTACCCTATAATATTAAAGAAAATTGTTTCAAAATACTAATATTGATATTACTACAGACATGTACTGAGGGAGATTATCACATTTCTTTTTATTAATGTATAGATAATGAGATTGTCCTTTTGGATTTTTATGTTTGTTAGACAAAATTTTTACTTGAAGCCTGAAAAGAATTTTGAATTATAAAGTCAGTACTAGTCAAGTCTCATCTTTTTTTTAAGTTTGACAAACAAACATTCTATATTCCAAAAACACATCGACTTTATAAAGGAGATATGTGTTATTTTGTATAATCCATAGCTCTCTTCCAATACGTTTTCCCAAATGATTGTTTCACTTTTATAAAATCCTCCTTAATATACACTACCATACACAGTGAGTCTCCAAGAAATATTGAACTGTAGCAGCATGTTAAGTACCCATAGAATCCTCACTTCTTCACCATAGAGGGAAAGAGTAAAAGTTCAACAATCAGACAGGCCTGAGCTTGAGTCAGGGTGCACTACTTACTGGGAAACACTGTTTCTCAATCTTGCCAAGCCTCTGTTTCTTCATTTGTAAAACAAGGAAAGAAGAAAGGTAATACCTACTTCATAGGGTTATTTTCAAGATTAAATGAGATAATACATTTAAAGCACTTAGCGCATAATAAATATTTACTAAGTGTCAGCTATTATTGCCTATGACTCTCTATTTCAACTATGAATTTATAAAACCGTGAACCATGTATATATAAAACTGCTAAAGTCACATCTCTCCCTTCAATAAACTATGATACTACATAGTCCCTAATTTTGTTCTCTTTCAGGTTTGGAGTACCTTGTAGCAGGACATGAGGATGTAAGAACAGGCAAACTAGTCGTGAATATGAAAAGTTTTGTCCAACACTGGAAACCATCTCTTGGAAGAAAAGTCATGGATATTTTGAAAAGAGAGTGCAAGTAGCAGAAAAGGTGTATAGCACATAATGGCAATTCTCTATGTACAAAACACAAGCTTAATGGAAAGGAGACCTCAAAGATGAAACTGGAATTTTTTTTTAGTGCCAAAATATATAGAAATGTTCCAATGCATGGCCCTTGTCTACTCTATCTCTTTTGGGCCCATGTTTAAATACAGTTTGCTTCATAAAGTGGAATGAAAAATCCAATACCGATACCTATTTTCTATGGGACTGATTCTGAAATTCATAACTATGAAGAATATTTTAATAGCAGTAAGATATTTAGCAGTAATCCATTAAGAGCAATGCACCTAACAAGGACTCCTCCCATCTTCAGATATGTTACTTACATTTGTGCTACTTGAAGTAATTAATGAGATTTTAAGGAATCCCCAACCCTACTATCAGAAAAGGTGTTTCTTAAAAAGAGCCTTCTCTTGCGTGATGTGTGTGAACTTTAGTCTGTGGGGTGATAAATGGAACCTCTCCACATGTATATAGTATTTCATTGTATAAAGCACTTTACTACCTACCACTTGTGTTGTGAAAGTTTGGAGACTGCCGTTGACGAAAAAAAAGAGAAGAAAAGGGCACGTGAGAAAACCTGCTGAAACAGAAGCACTATCACTACGTGTGGAAAAAAAGTGACCACATAATGAAAGTTGTACTCTTTAAACTTGACCACTTGAGAGTAACTATGTGAAGATGCAACCTGAAAGGAGAATATGTTTGCATGAAGTCTCAGCTTTGGGATAGAGGTTAGATTCCACAGATACCGGCCATGATGAAACTTAAAAAAAAACTGAACAAGAGACTCTAAGAGAAAGGAGTCATAAGTGTAGAAAATGCTTGGATAAGGAGGAAATGGACTTTAAATTTTCAAAAGCCCATTTATTTGCAATGCACTTGTATACACTTCAAAAATTATTGTAGACACAATTTGTCTTATTTTTGTGTTTAGTATTTAAACCTGAATATGGAAACAGTTTCCTCCTTGTCTTTATTAACAGTATATGATCATTCTATTCACTCATTTTTTGACTCAATGTATGTGATAGTTCACCAAATTACAGTTTTTCATTATTATTTCTCTTCTGTACTCATGCATAACCACTATACATATCGTTTCTTCTGTACTTGAATATATAAAACGTGAACCACAGTGCCATAAGATTAACTTCACATACAGAACATATTTTTCCTGAGGTCCTGTGGACTTGCAAAAAATATATATATATTGCTCTGTTAATTTTTTATATTTCATATGTAATAAAGGAATATGATCTCCTGATTTCTGCCTCATTTCCTGATCAACTCTTTCACTGATGCTAAAGATTACCTTCTCTTAATGAGGGAACTCAAATCTAATTCCTTAAACTAAGAAAATCAAATAAGGACCTGGTATTTCTACTCTTATATTCTGGGGTTTGGGGATGGAGTGGAAGCTAATTCAGATGGGTTTACTTTCTGTAGCTGTTGGACGTGAACTTTTTCATCAGATGCATTGCATTTTTTTATATTACATTTACTTTTTAACTAATTTAAAAAGTAATAAAAGTTCACTGTTGAAAATACAGAAAACCATAATGAGAAAAAAAATGCCTATATTCCAACAATCGTGATAATAGCTGTTAGCAGTTTAGCGTAGATGCTGCTAGACTACTTTCTATGCATATACATACCTCTTATAGAATTGGAATTATACTATACATACTCTTATGAAGTCTGCTTTTTTTTTTTTTTTTTTTTTTTGCGTTACGCGGGCCTCTCACCG
>NC_041219.1:29246760-29271915 GCF_002837175.3 Physeter macrocephalus | reverse complement strand
ACGGGCCCAGCCGCTCCGCGGCACGTGGGATCCTCCCAGACCGGGGCGCGAACCCGGTTTCCCTGCATCGGCAGGCGGACGCGCAACCACTGTGCCACCAGGGAAGTCCTGAAGTCTGCTTTTATAACCTGTAGCATATCTCTTAGTTTCTTACCTATTCCTATCTTATCCTCATAGATGGAATGGTATCTAGTAGACATCATTTACAAGCAACTTATAAAACATGGTGGTAAGTACATCATACCAAGAAAAATATTTTAAATATGTCATATATAGGATTTTCTTAAGTTTCAAAATTGCCAGGTTGCCTTCTTTTCCATTTCACTTTATATAAAATAGCTATTACACATTAAAAAGAAGAATATAAATAATGTCTATTTTTTAAAAGAGTAGAAAGATGCCCACAATATATTATTCAGTGAAAGAAAATGACAGAACAATACTTATAGTATTAGCTCCCACCCCCAAAACACATTTATAATATATATAGCATCTCAAAAGTTCTGACAGATAGATTATAGTAGTATTTACCCCTGCAGGGGAAAGAGAATTCGAGAATTCTCATCTTTTATTTTGCATATGTCTGCATTGCTTGACTTTCTTTCATTGGTCACGTACTGCTTTTGTAATTTATTTTTTAAACACTTAAAATTTAATCAACTGTTTGTAAAGTATGTTCAAGCAAAATCATAACTGAAAGTTTAATTCAGCTAGTTTACCAAATTGCTGGGCCCCTATATGGTTTTCCAGTCTTTTTGATTAAAATCTTCACTAGGTGCTCTTTCAACACCTTTTCTGGCAACATTCCAAAACATAGGTCACTGTTATAATCATTTTTTAATATTTTGATTCTCAAATCATTTGCAGCCCTTTCACTGCAGTTTTAATTTCCTATGAGCATTATTGGCTTCCAAAGTGAAAAAAAAAAGGAAAGAGAGAAAAACAGAAGAAACCTCATGTTCCTCTTTGTAAAAGTAAACAACAAAATGAAATGTGAGCAAGCCGGCCCCTGACCCCACTCCCATTCCATCATTCCATCATTCTGCCACACTTCTGTATACTTTCTCACCCTTGGCATCTTTCAAAATAACCATCACAGTACCAAGGCAACAGAATCACATAAAACTTCCATCTATGGCTTCAGATGAACATGAATACTTCCTTCACGAGCTAGTGGGAAAGTCTCTGCCCCCAGAGCTTTATTCTCTGTACTGTTGGGCTTTACTAGCCAGCAGATTAGTTGCATAATCTCCACATACCTATGTGTATAATTTGTCTGAGGTCAACCCAGTCTATGCCTTATTACATCACTTTCCCCATAGAGGAATGTTACTAATATTTGGTATTTGATGCAATGGAAATTCTCAATCACAGGATAATCTTTTAATAGTGAGGTCAAATCTGTAGGGATACGATGGCGAGTCCAAAAAGCAGTGTGCATCTGGCTATGTTAAACAGAGAGGAAGGCCTGTTATGGGTAAACATAGTTCTTCGGGATACTTTGGGTTCTTGCAGAACAAGTTCCTTTCTAAATGATTAGAGACTTATCAACTTTGAAGGGTGGGAAGAAAACACCTTGAAAATTCCTTGTGCTGGCTGTCCCTTTGCCACTGCTCTGGAATGCCTGAGAACAAGGAGCGCGAACACCGCCTTGGCTGTTGAGAGTTTTGTCAGAGGCCCCAGGACTGAACTGCCTTTGTGTTCATTGTTTCAATGAGAAGCAGTCCCCTAACCTAACTTTATCAAAGAGCCAAATTACTCACGATTTATTTCCCACAGTTCGGAAGGAAAATATTTATGAACAACCTCAAGTTTGCAAGGGAGATTGGTATGATAAAAATGGAATAGAAGCAAAAGGGTGTGTGCCTCGCATGACGGATTTTTTAAAAAAAATCTCTCAGAGAATGATTTGTCTGAGAATACTTCTTGAAAAATGATGCCCTTGTTCCTGCTTTCCTACACTTGCACCAAAGGGATTTAAACATTTCTCTACTTTTTGAGCATTACTGACTGTGTTTGAGACCTGCAATATTAGTCAACTCACATAGTGAGTTGACTAATAATAAAGTGAATGACCCAAAAAAGCAGAATACTAGTGAGAGAGAAAGAAATATGCACTGGGCCAAATAGATAGTTCCAGAATTGAGAAGCATGTTCTGTTAAGAGAGAGTTTTAGTAAATGCCGAACACATCTCTAGTTTCTTACTATGTAGTCACAAGTGGGTGGCTGTGTTCCAAAGTGTGATCATTAATAATGAGTCAATTTAGAAATCCAAAGCTCTCCAAGATTTACTGGGGATGATCAAATCATAGTGCACTTATCTGAATAGAGGGGAATGGCAGCCAGGCAGGGAAACTTGCTTCCCAGAAAGAAAAATAACCACTGTCAGCAAATTTTCACAGTGTGAACAACATGGTCCACCCAGAGACTCCCTGGACACCCTCTCCTCAGCCAGGGTACCATCAAGGATTTCAAACTTGGTGAATAAAAAATAAGAAAGATAATATATCAGTAGCAATCAATAATTAAGAAGGCACTTTTCTAAATGTTTTACATGTGTTATTCTTATTTGATCCTCCTAAGAACATGTAAAGGACATGCTATTATTACCTCTATTTCCCAGATAAGGAAACTGAGGCACAGAGAGACTAAATTGTCTAAGGACACTCAGCTAATAATTGTGACACCTGGGTTTGAACTCAAGCATTCTAATTCCCAGAGTCCATATTTCAACCACTAAAAGGGGATCCTAGCATTCAGAAAGGAATTCATGTGAGACAATGCCAACTGCACCATTTTCTCCATTGGCCATTTCATTTATTTATTTATTATTTATTTATTTATTGAAGTATAGTTGATTACAATGTTGTGCTAGTTTCTGATGTACAGCGAAGTGACTCAGTTATACATATATATATATATATATACATTCTTTTTCATATTCTTTTCCCCTATGGTTTATTATAGGATATTGAATATAGTTCCCTGTGCTATACAATAAGACCTTGCTGTTTATCCATTCTATATATAATGGATATATATCCATATATATGTTATATATAAGTTTGCATCTGCTAGTCCCATACTCCAAATCCGACCCTCCCCCGCCCCCCTCCTCCTTGGCAACCACAATTCTATTCTCTGTGTCTGTGAGTCTGTTTCTGTTTCATAGATAAGTTCATTTGTGTCATATTTTAGACTACACATGGCTGTTTCTTTTAGATCATAGTTGAGGGTAGAACACTGAAGGTCAGCATTTCTCCCAGTTTTCCTTCTCTATACTCCAGATTATAATGTATCCCATTATTCCACCTTGCGATTACATAATTTTCTACTATCTTTCTCATTATTACATTGCCATTAGAGTAAAACTGTTTACCATAATTTATACTAAGATGAAATAATAAGAGTCCATTTTTATCTTTGCTCTTTTCCTCTTGATCTGATTTTCTGAGATCTATTTAGGCATAAGGTCCACTTTTGCATTTATCAGTAATGTCCCTGAACAAGCTACTATACAATTCAACAGCATTTCAATCAGTTCTCTCAGGTCTAAATTTTGCTGTGTAGAGCAATTCTGCTTGCAAGATAAATGAGAAGGAATTACACCAGAAAGACACAAGGAAACGGAAAAAAATAGAGAATGTAGGCACTTGTCAACCAAGGAGAGAGAGCAAGAGGCAAGAAGGAAGGGGTAAAGATATAAGAGAATAAAGGAAAGCAACAGCTGGAAAGGGAGCCAGGTGATCTGTTCCAGCAAGAATATGCAAAATATTTTAAAGTAGAACATAGTCAACCAATTCTTCCATTGGTTGACCGAAGTATGTTCATAGATACTTCACATAGATATCATGATTTATAGGAGATCATTGCAAATATTTATTACAAAATTTTTCCATCCAACTCTTTTGCTATCAGTTATGTTTGAGGAGTCAGAAAAGCTAAAAAAGATAAAGCAACTGAGAAACCTTAGGTGATAGTAATTAGGAAACCAATTGGTTTTACCATATATTGAAATAGAATTTTAAATTTACCTTTTACAAGGTACATAGTCATCAAAATATTTAATACCAGTAAGCATTGCCTAAGACCCATCTTAATAATGATTATCACTTTTGCCCTTATTAAGTGCCAGATGCTGTGCTAAATTTTATACGACTTATCTCCTCAGACCTCACTTAACAATCTTGTGAAGTTGGTACTGTTATTAGACAGAAACTGAGGGCCAGAGGGTTACTTGTCCAAGGTCACCAAACAAGTAAGCAGCAAAGCTGAGATCTGAACCCTGATTTACCTAGCTTTAGAACCCATACTTTTAACCCCTATGATCTACTGAAGCCTCTAAACCAATGATTCTCAAATAATGTCCATAAAAATCAACAGACATGTTTGTTAAAGTGCAGAGCCCCAGGCCCCTATCTCACAACATCTGTTTCAGAAGGTCTGGGTGGGGACCCAGGAGGGACAATTTAATAAGCACCAGTGGTGACTCAGATACAGGTGGTCTATAGAAAAGACTTTGAGAAACACTGCTCTAGACACTTTTACAGAATAGTCTCAAAAAAGTCAGAATTATCATTAGTTCTGCTTCTACAAATGTGTCTCCCTCTGGTCATAAATCTACTTGGCCTTCATCACACATATTATTTTATGAATAACCAGATCATTAGTCCTGTTATGGTTACCCAAGAACTAAAATGGTGGAAAAAGGGAATTGAAAGGAGATTCCTCCAACTATTATATACCCTACTTCTTAACCTGGCCTGAAACGAAATTACGAAATGCCTAAATTTGTCTTTGATATCTTAGCTCCTTGGTCCATTTTGGGCAATCTCCTCCCAAGTGCCTATTGGCTTCATACTGCTCAGAGTCTACACGAAGATGCTACACAAAACTCTGAACTCCCAACATTCCCTCCAGCCTTAAACAGTATACTTACTTGTCAAGATGCTACTCTTGACCAAGAGATTGGTAGATTGATAAGATAAAATAAGTCATTCTAATGAGATATTTTCCCATTTTCCCACTTTCCTTTTTCCCAAACACAAGGTTTTATTAACTCAAATAAACCATGCGTGTCTGCAGAAAACTTTTAATGGGTGATTCTTATCATGGGAATTTCAGGCACTGATGGCAGGCCAGTGGAGGAGATATTTTTGGTCAGCTGTGCCTTTCAATGTCTCATAAATCAGGACGCTTAGGCAGCTTCCTAATTACCCTTTAGGCAGTGCCAGTCCTACTCACACACTCAATTGTACTCCACTCAGAAGCTTAAGAAGTAAGGAGAAAGGTAAAAAGCAGTGACATTGGGAAAGGAAAGCATTGGGGACCATCTAACTTACCCTCTCTCAGAAATAAGGATTCAAGCCACAAATAAAATACGAATCCACACAGACTTCACATTTTGCTTTCCCATTCCTGTAAATGACAAGTGAAACTAGGATAACATTTTCCTTGATACGTATGGGGAGAAAAACCAAGCAAATGTACACAACTTGCATCACAGAGAATAGAATTCCTTAACCTCAGTAATACTCATTATACACAAACACATGCTCCAACCTCTTACACAGGGACACTTGCCCAGAAGTGACCTTCAGCAGCCTTGAGAGCTTTTTATAACAATTGAGAATACACAACTGGATATTTTTATCAGCGTGTTCTCTGCCTTTGATAAATGTTGCACTAAGCAGTTTGAAGCAAAAACACAGTGAATACATTGTTTTTAATGCAGTATTTACAAGTATACTTAATTTGCATCCTCCAGAATTTTAGAAGTCTCACCAAATGTCTCAGGAAAGAAGGCTAACTTTAAGAAAGATTCCTCTAAGTTTTCACTTGCCCCCAAATGTTAACCTACTTGGATTAGTAAAAGCTATTTGAGAAGTGATGTTTTAAAGCCTCATATAGGCCACAGTTGATTTTTCAGGACTCTGATTCAATATCTTTATGAAATGTGTTTTCATTTTTTAAGTAGAAAATAAAAATAACACATGTATAAAAACAGAACAATAAGTACCCTGCAACCTGAAGAGTGCTTTTTTTTTTTTTTTTTTTTTTTTTCGGTACGCGGGCCTCTCACTGTTGTGGCCTCTCCCGTTGCGGAGCACAGGCTCCGGACGTGCAGGCTCAGTGGCCATGGCTCACGGGCCCAGCCACTCCGTGGCATGTGGGATCCTCCCGGACCGGGGCACGAACCCGTGTCCCCTGTATCGGCAGGTGGACTCTCAACCACTGCGCCACCAGGGAAGCCCTGAAGAGTGCTTTAAAATCTATTTTTACGGCAGTAAGTAGATGCTAGCCTAGCTTACTCTCCCATTGAGTAGGTCATTCATTATGTAAATTCTTACTAAAACAACATGATTTATAGAAGGAAGGGGTAGAACCAGCATTTTCAGAGTGCCAAACACCATCACGATCCTCATCTCAATTAGTCCTCAGAACAACGTTTTGAAGACAGATATTTCTTTTTTTTTTAACATCTTTATTGGAGTATAATTGCTTTACAGTGGTGTGTTAGTTTCTGCTTTACAACAAAGTGAATCAGTTATACATATACATATGCTCCCATATCTCTTCCCTCTTGTGTCTCCCTCCCACCCTCCCTATCCCACCCCTCTAGGTGGTCACAAAGCACCGAGCTGATCTCCCTGTGCCATGCAGCTGCTTCCCACTAGCTATCCACCCTACTTTTGGTAGTGTATATATGTCCATGCCACTCTCTCACTTCGTCACAGCTTACCCCTTCCCCCTCCCCATATCCTCAAGTCCATGCTTTAGTAGGTCTGTGTTTTATTCCCGTCCTACCCCTAGTCTCTTCATGACATTTTTTTTTGAAGACAGATATTTCTTATGACCCTCCTATGCAGTGGGCATTGTTCTGGGTCTTGGGGATACAGTGGTGGACAAAACAAAATTCCTTCTCTCATAGAGCTTACATTTTAGTAGGGGAGGCCATTCAGAAGATAGATATAATAATCCCTCCTCTATATCCACACTGTAGGAATTATTTATGGAGCACTCAATGCCCTGAATGATTTAAGAGAAATATTCTTTTTTCATCACTAAAGGGAAAATTCAATGCAATGGACCCTATCCTCTTGATTGCACTGAACACTGTTTTCCCCCAGATGAAATGAAAGCAGTAAATGACTAAATTCTTCAGAGTGGAAAGCTGTTAAAATTGGCTAATGAACACAAAGCAGGCGTTTCTGAGTTACACTAAATGCCTGGGGGGAAGCAGCAGAATTCTTCCTCCCACCACCCATTATGGAGCTGACAAGGTCCTGCTCTGTGCTGTGCTCATTAATTTTCCTGTTGGTTTTAAAGATTTACAACAGCTCTGTCTGACACTCATGCATGAGAATCACAGGGATCCCATGTGCCCAAGCTGTGGTGCACTGGCCAGCTTTGCTCCCCACAAACCTGCTGGGGGCTCATCTACTCCAGTCACGAGAGCTCGGGAAGATTCACTTGCCTCTGTGAGAAATAACAGTGATCATAATAAAAAAAGAAATTCTAAGCATTCTTTCAAGCCATTGGGAAGTTCCAGCACATTCCAGCTGCAAAAGAATTCAAGTTCCTCCACTTATGTCAAAGCTTCAGCACCATTCCTGTATGCTTTGTACATTTAATAGACCGAGGTCTAGTAATTAACTCTACAAATTCTCTCCCTGCCTTTTTTTAAATCATGAACCACAAGCTGATTCTATAGGGAGGTCAGTCTGGGATTTCGTGAATTATCCTCAGGTTTCGAGCAATGACTTTTCAGAGGTTCGAAGATTTTCAACTTCAAGGATTGCTATTCCAGAGCAGAGACATCGTTTGTGATCTGGAAATTTTTGCAGAACAGTTTATTCCTTAAGCTTCAGAAATCTACATCTATGACTACTTATGGCTGTTCTAAGAAGTCTTCATTACTCTCAGGGTCCTGAAAAGCAAATGCTCCTGTGTCCTTTTCTAGGTCCAACTGCATCCTCCAAATCACCCTTGTTTGAATTTCTCCTGCAAATTTCATTCTCACTTGTGATTCTTTTGCGGGGCGGTGTGTGGGGGGGGGCACCGCAGGGCTTGTGGGATGTTATTTCCCCAACTAGCGATTGAATCCGGGCCCTCTGCAGCGAAAGCCTGGAGTCCTAACCACTTGACCACCAGGGAATTCTTTTTAGGAGACTCACTTCCTGCTTACCTCCTCTTTGCTATTTCTTCCTCTATAAAGAAAGGGAGGAAAAATAATAGAAAAATATGAGAAGTTGCTCCAATTTTTCTTAAGGCAAAGAAAAAAAAATTATCTCATCTTTAAGAAGTGTCCCCAAGGATCTTCAACTGATACAAACTTAGGCTAGTGTTACTAGGAATCAAAAACATTGACCTTCATAACAGATCAGGGATAATTATTACACTCTGCAAAGAGAAACTTTTTTTTTGTTTTTTTTTTGGCCACATTGCCTGGCTTGCGGGATCTTAGTTTCCCAGCCCGGGATCGAACCCAGGCCAGGGCAGTGAAAGCGCTGAGTCCTAATCACTTGACCTTCAGGGAATTCCCAGAAACCATTTCTTTACAGAGCCACAGATTCAGTATATATTTCCTCCAACATAGAGTACACATGTGCTTATTCTAATAATTGAGAGGTGGAAGGGGGGAGAAGACTAATGCAATTCAAACACTAGCAAATAGAAATCTGATTGAGAAGATAATACAAACAAGCAACAGTATGTCACACCGGGATAAATGCTATTAATGAACCACAAAAATGTACGCTGAGGAAGCCCTGAATGAGAGATTCTTGGAGACATTAAAGAGAAGGTGATTTGGCTGTGTCTAACAGCAACTTCTCCACTTTTGAATTTCACTAGGCAAAGGGGATAGATTCTGCATTGTAGTTTATAATGACTGGGATGGCTCTAATGTCCTGATTCCCCTGAAATCCAGATACTGTTGTCATTGAGATCTGCTTTAGATGCATTATCTTCACAACAATGAGGCAGGTGCTATTATTATTCCCATGTTACACCTGAGGAAGAGGAAGCCCAAGTGAGCAACTAGGCCCTTGTATCACAGGCAGTTAAGTGATAGAGCAAGAGTACAAGCCCAGTTCTGAGCCCCAGAGTCTGTGTTCTTAGTCATTATACTGTAGTCCTTCTTCTTTAACATGTGCTTTCTCAGTCTGCTGAGGCAGCCAACTGCTCTGACTCTCCCTGAATCTCTCTTCCTTCTGGCCCTCTGCACCATTTGCTGGAAGAACGCAGGAACTGAGTCCTGAGACAATGAACTGGTAACTCTTCCTGCAGCTAGGCACCATCATTAGTAGGAGCTTCAGCATCTCCATTCTCTTCTCCCTATTAAGCCTGGGAAATGATGACTTCCCTACAATCTCTTTTAAAAAAAAATCACTGAGTGTAGGAAATGGTGCCATCATGGCCCCATTACCTAACAGTATATCCTATGGAACTGGTATGGGTGGTACTCTGATTGCCTAAAAATGAAACCAAACATCTTGGATAGCAATGATAGTGATAACTACTTCTAGACCACCACCTTAGAAGGATGGAAAATGACACATCATAATAATATAATTACTCATTTTCATACTTAGTCTATTTTCTTCCATTAGGTTGTACAAGCTCTTTGAGGGCAGAGATCATATCTGTTTTGTTCATATTTTATCCGCTATGCATACCAAAGTGCCTGGCAGATAGCAGGTACTCAGAAAATATTTGTCAAATGAATAAATAGGTGATATCCCCCAAAGCATATTCAACTATTCCCTTTTCTTTATTTATTCAATCATTCAACATTTATTGAACAGCAGCTACAAAAAGAAACAGCTTATTGGAGTGGTTAAGTACACAGAATCTAAACTCTGATTTCCTGGATTCAAATACTGGTTCTGTCACTTACCAGCTGTGTGGCCCTGGGTGAGCCAACTAACCCTTCTGTATTTTATACTCCCAATCTGTAAAATGGGGGAAGTAATAGTACCAACCTCACAAGGCTGTTATAAGGATGAAGTGAATTCACATAGATAAAGTATTTAGAACAGCACCTGGCATATAATAAATAGTAGGTGTTTACAATGATGAAGAAGATGAGGATGTTCTAAGCTTCAGGGCACTGGAGGTACAATAGTGAAGAAATCAGACAGGTCCCTGTGTGCATGTAACTTACATTCTAGTGGGAGAAACAAACAATAAACTTACAAAGAATCAGTGAAACAATTTCAAATAGTTTTAAACACTGTGAAGGAAATGACACTTTCCTGGTGTTGAGAAATGAACACTGAGGTGGAATTTTAAGAATTTTACTAAGGAGGGATCAACCTCTGTGGAAGGGAGGAAAAGGAAGAAGAAGCTGCACTGCAAAGCAGGCCCAACGATAGCTCCAGCCCATGCTATAAGGAGAGCTGGAGTGGAATGACCCTTTGGGGTCATCCTGAGTGGGGCTGAGGTGACCAGACCTTTAGACACCTCTCTGGATGTAGGCTACCCTAGGAAGGGTTATGACCTTGCTCTCTGCAGCTGAAGCAGTCCCTAAAGGGGCTGAGAGCTGAAGACTGCCTGCTGCCATCGAAGGGAGATAGGGCAGCACAACACAGTATGCATTCCACCCAGCAGATATGATGGTGGGGGTGGGTCACTACCTAAAAAATGTGGTCATGGAAGGCCTCTCTGAGGAGGTAATATTTAAGCTGGTAACTATACAGTGAGGAGGTGGCAGCCACATAAATAGAGTGGAGAAAGCATTCTTATTAAAGGAAATAGCCAGTACAGTGTCCCCCAGGGCAGAACAAGTCGACAGTGTTCAAAGTTCAAACAGCCAGTCAGGCCAGAGAGTTGTATAAAATGAGGTCTGAAGAGGCAGGCAGGGGCCAGAGCATGAGAACCTTGCAACAGTTTGGATTTTATTCTAGATAATGATGAGTAGCAGTTGGAGGGAAGAGACAGGATCTGATTTATTCTTTTAAAAGATCCCTCTGGCTGGTATGTGGGGAATAGGTTAAAGAAAGGATACAACTGAAGGCAGAAAGGCCAATTAAAAGGTTGTGGAAATTTTCTGAACAGGCAATGGTATGTTGAGGAAGAGGAGAAAAGTGTCTGTATTTATATGCAGTATTCTGCAGGAAACCCCACAGGGCTTGCTAATGGATTAAATGTGGAAAGTGAAGAAAAGGAGACTCAGGAATGACTTCTAGTTTTTTTGGCTTGAACAACTGGAAGGATGATGGTATGTACTGAGATAGCAAAAGGCAGATTTAGGGTTGAAAATAAAGAGTCCATCTTGGATTTTTTTGGTTTGAGATACCCACTAGACATCAGTGGAGATGTCAATTAGTCAGCTGGATATAAAAGTCTAGAGCACAAAAAAAGAGACGTCAAAGCCTAAAGATTTATATTTGGGAGTCATAGGTAAATAGATGTTGCTATTGCCACGTAACCATTCCCAACACTCAGTGGCAAAAAACAACAATTTATTTTTGCTCACATCTGTGGATTGTCTGGGGTTTAATCTAGGCATCTCTGCTTCTATCTGCAGGTCTATGGGTCAGACAGGTGGCTCTACCCTATACGTCTCTCATCCTCTGTCAGGCCAGCCAGGCAAAGGCAAAGGCAATGGCAGAGGCTCAAGAGGACAAGAGGAAACATGCGAGGCCTTGAGAAAGTCCTAGGAAATGAAAACAGGATGTGAAAAAGATATCTGCACTCCCATGTTTACTATAGCAGTATTCACAGTAGCCAAGATGCAGAAACGACCTAAGTGTCTGTCAGTGAATGAATGGATAAAGAAAGAAGATGTGGTATGTATGCATACACATATATACATAATATTTTATTATATATAGTGGAATATTATTCAGCCATGAGAAAGAAGGAAATCCCGCCATTTGCACAACATAGATGGACCTTGAGAGCTTTAGGCTTAGTGGGATAAGCCAGACGAAGACAAATATTTTATATCACTTACCTGTGTAATCAGAAAAAAGCCAAACTCGTAACAATAGAGAGTAGAATGGTGGTTAGGCCAGGTTCACAATTCCAGGCTGCTGTTCAGACTTATCCCCCCAGTCCCTGCTGCTCTCCTTCCCCCATCCCAGACCTGTCTGTTCTCCCAGACTGCTCACCACACACTGAAAATTCACGGAGTTCAGAACATGGCGATAGCCCTCACCATGATAGCATAGGCTCTATTCTTTCTTCACCAGTCCTCCTCATCTCAGGCTTGACATTTTTCCACCTTGTACAAATGCTTTTCCTACTTAAAGTCCCACCTGGCCCCTCTAGGGACTCTTAGCAGGGGGTTGAGGTGGGGAGAGGGTGTGAGCAAGTAATGATCCTGAAAAGCAGCCATTTGGTCTACTACATGGCTTAATCTGCACCATTTTCCAAGAATTCTAAAAGGCACCAACAAATATCTCACATAATGAAATATTATTGTTGGTATTATATAGTAGTTTGGCTTGGAGAATTTATCCTACATTCTTATGCCAGGGCTTCCATCAGAACAGGTGTTTCCTGGAACACAAGGATTACTTGAAATGAGCTATAGTTTAAAATGAGAAGTCATTATTGGATAGATGCTAGGATTTTCCTTGTTGATTTTAAGGGACCATGATGTTTATCTATAACTCATACATCTTCAGTTGCTATGCATGGTATTTTCCTGTTGTCTGTTAGCTAAATATTCTTTCGCTGACTGGTCCTAGTGAGGTATGGAGAAAATCATAAAACGAAATTAGGAAATAATGACATCAGCTTTCAAATTGCAAAAGACAATATGGAAACAAATAGCTATTCCCTGGTACATGTGGGGCACTGGTTCCAGGACCCCCCACAGACACTGAAATCCACAGATGCTCAAGCCCCTTAGATAAAATGGCGTGGTAGTTGCATAAAACCTACAGGCATCCTCCCATCCTCCTGTATACTTTAAATCATCTCTAGATTACTTATATACCTAAAACAATGTAAATGCTATGTAAGTAGCTGTAAATACAATGTAAATGATACGTAGACAGTTGCCAGTTTACGGCAAATTCAAGTTTTGCTTTTTGAAACTTTCTGGAATTTATTTTTCAAATAATTTTTATCCTTGCTTGGTTGAATCTGTGGTTGCAGAAACCACAGATAGGGAGGGCTGGTTGTATTCTGCTTTAATTCTGGTTCACACTGTTAACAAAGGATTGAATTTGGCAAAGCTGGAAACTGCTAACTGCTTGGTCACTGCCATTTAGTAAAAATTTATTTCCCTAAACTCAACAGTACTTCATCTGGCTGTGCTGCTCACTGGGAAATTTCCAATAACATGTGAAACTCTCTGAGATTTCACCACTCCTGGGTTCTAGTTATATCTCCTTGCCGCAAAATCATTTTGTGGTCTCTGCCTCTTCCTTCATTCTTTGCCCTGCAAATAAGGCAAAGAGTAACTATGCTGCCCCACCTGATGACAGAGCCACTCAGAGCTTCCTGTGCTCACATTAATTCAGGCATCTTCAAAAAACAGCTTTAACTTTGGTCCCTGCTCTCAGGCTATTTCATTATTTGATTTACTTGAGAGTTTGTGATACCCAGACTGAATTACTTTTGCCTGGTGGGGACCAGAGTCTCTTTAGTCTCAGGCTCCCTGTTGCTCCCTTCAGCCGTGGCTCGCCCCAGTGGCAAAGCTCTTATACACGCTGATGCCCCTTGTTGCCTCAGGAGTTGGTTACACTTCTTAGAGGGACACTGCAATACCTTTGTCAAAGGGTGGTTCATAGCAATTTCTCCACTGAATAGACATATTGCTTGCATAGATAGTATCTCATAGCTCTTCCCAAAAAGGCTTTTTTGAATTAAACTTGTGTAAGACCCTAAAAATAATTAAAGTGGGGAAGCTAAAGGAACACACCACAGACACACTCAAAGCTGCCGTTTGACTTTATCATTTGGGTCTCTGAGGCAGGACATGGGCCCACTGACTCTCTTTTAGCTCATGTCTTTGAGTGTGTTCTTGGCCCTTCCTGCATGACTACCAGCCCTAATACCACCCACAGATGAAAAAATGATGCATGTGCAAAACAAGCCTTGAGTATTTCTTAGTTCCCCCAACACAGACCTACAACACCCTAGGTTATACTGGTAAAGGAATGGAGTCTATGACTAGAGCCTGTGTCAGAGTCAATTCACTTCAAATATTAACTGAGAACCTTGTTTATGCCCAATACCAAAAAGTTCTTGGCACCCAGCTATCATCACTAGTCCCGACAGGTTTCTCTGAAAGCGTCATTACATCACATGATTTTCACAGCCCTCACTGCCCTCCAGTAGTTATGGTGCAATACTGGGTAACTGTGGACTGTTGAATGGAGCAAAAGCCTGGGCCACAGATGGACCAAAGACAGACGCAGTACAGCTGACTCCTCCATCCCTCCTGTACCCTCCAAAAGGCTCCGAGTAAAGAGTACCTCTATGTTACCATCATTATTTTGTACTTCCCTCCTTTGCTTCATTACCTCATATCTGTTACTTAGACTGTAAACATAGAGCAAATGCCAAGACAGAGATCAAGTCACTAGGAAACCCAGTCCTGTGTGCCAGACCCACCTTTGTGCTATGTTTATTTAGAGATGGCAGGAAAAAGGTGCCACATGGCTCAGTGCTCATTTGCTTCCTGCTCTGTTAGGTATTAAATCCCAGAAACCTGCGCAAGGCTCAGTCTCCCTTACTATGGCCAACTGACTAGAACACTAACCCCCGGCTTTATGCCCAAAGAGTGTTTTCTCTTCTCCTCTCCTCCTCTCTTTTCTTTTTACTTCTCTTCTCTTCCCAAGGGCCTGTGAACCAATCACCATAATATAACAAGCAAGAAGTATATGTTGCAGAGACTTCTCTTCTTTATGGTTCCACTCATAGAAAAAAATAAATAAAAAAGAACTGTTGATTATCTTAACCTGCACATAACTTGTAGGACAAAAAGATTCCTGTGAAATAATCCTCCCTTAATAAATTCCCTTTGCCATTGTAAACTAAGACATGACCTTCAAGCATTAATAACCAGACAATACAACATTTGTGTGTTATTTAGCTTATTGCTTTTGTTAATGTACACTCCTATGGCTACACTACTTTCCACTCAAACTTGAAAAAATTTTTTTACCAATACATCTATACTTTTGCTTCATTTTTAAATTATTATTTTTTTACCTCCTAGCCAGGATCTTTTAATGTTTTGAGATTATCTCACAACAATGGCTAATTTATTAAGTCCTGGAAAATTATAACAACAGTAAGTTTTTGTGCAAACTTTTGGCATGCTGGAGATTTTTGGTTTAAACAAAAAAAGATTGTGACAGATCCAGCAGAGACCACTGTCATTTTTGTACCATCTAATCCCCATTATGAAGTGATTTTTATCAAAATGGGAAGTGATCATCTGGCAGCATAAACAACCCTGGAAAAGCTAATTCAATAAATCAGAGGGGTTATTCCACGTCATCTACATGCTCAAACAAGAGGGAGAGCACATGGGCTTTAATAAATCCTCGGTTTCTAGCCAAAGGCCTTTCAGAGCTCTTGGCTGCCTGATCATTTGTCTGGAATTATGAAAGAAAGGAATTTTTTGGAGATGAAGGAGGAACTCTGATTTACCATAAAAAGAAGATTTGGACTGTACAACTTTCTCAGTATTCAACATGAGTATCTAATAATCATGTAATTATCTAATAATTATTATCTCATTTTACCTATGAGGAAATAAGACTAAAAAGAGTTAAGAAATTTACTCATTGTCAGGCAGCTGGGAAATGATGGATCTGGAATGCTAACCTTTCCACAACATCCACATCATGCAAGAGGATATCAGAGGGTGCTGCTGGTCTTTATCAGTGATTCCATTTCAGTCCTACACATTGCCTGGTTACTGGGCATGATGTATATCACTGGTGACTCAGATCACAGTGTTGATGGGGCCCAGAGTCACTCAGTCATAACAAATATTATTGAGAAACTACCATGTGCCAGGCACTGTTCTAGGTGCAAGAGATACAACAGTGAAAAAATGGATAAAGTCCCTGTTCCCAGTTGGTTTACATTCTAATAAGGGGAAACTGACAAACAAATACATACATAATAACGTCAGGTAGGGATAAGCACTATGAAGAAAAATGAAGACGGTTAAGGAGGAAAAGAGAAAACTTCAGTGGGGGTACTATTGAATTTAGATGGTCAGGGAAACCCTCTCTGATAAGAAGACCTCTGAGCAAAGACTGAAGGAAATGAAGGGAGGGAGAAGAAAGTGAACCATGTGATATCCATGGAAAGAGAATTCCAGACAGAAGGAACATCAAGTGAAGAGCCTAAGGAGGGTGCTCTGTACATTTAGGGGAAAGCACTGAAGATGCCAGTGTGGCTGCAGCAGAGTAAACAAAGGGGAGAGTTCAAAGAGATGAGGTGGAATGGGTGGCAGGGAGGGAAGATCATTAAGGACCCTGTAGATTCTGTAAATGTTTTGAATTTCACTACAGTAAGTCCCCTACATACGAACCTTCAGGTTGTGAACATTCAAACATGCGAACGTGTGTTCCATCAACGTCAGGCGTGAGTGAAATTGCAGCTTGCCCTCCGTCTCCTATTGCTGACGATCCTTCAGCTCTACCATCTCCCACCTCCTCTGCCTCCTCCAGTCAGTAACTCTTCTTGCCTGTTCACTCGATGCCAGCCCCCGTATGCCAGCTGTTGTACTGTACTACTGTACTTTTCAAGGTACTGTACTGTAAGATTAAAAATGTTTTCTTTATTTTTTATGTTTGTTTTTTATGTACTATTTGTGTGAAAAGTATTATAAACCTATTACAGTAGAGTACTATATAGCCGATTGTGTTAGTTGGGTACCTAGGCTAACTTTGTTGGACTTAGGAATGAATTGGACCTATGAGCGCGCTCTTGGAACGGAACTCGTTCGCAGGTAGGGGACTTACTGTATGTGAGATGGAAAGTCTTTGGGAGGTTTTCAGCTGAGGAATGACATAGTCTGGGTTATGTTTTAGGAGAATCACTGTTAATTAGCCTATTGACTTGGCTGCCTCTAGTCAGTAAGGCCCCAAACTACAAATAGAATGAGAAGTAGGATGGTAGCACAAAGAACATGGGCTTTGGAATGATACAGATCTGGGTCCAAACCTTAGGCTCAATCATCTGCTGCTTTATTAACTTTACACTAGTTATTTAAGCTCTCTGAACCTGTTTCCTCAACTGCAAAAGGAGAATAACATAACCTACTCTACAGAGCTATTAATTAAATGAGATATTTATAAAGCGCCTGAAATATAGTAGTCAGCACTAAAAAAATAAAAATAGCTAACCATTGTAGTTATTTAACTTAGTGATTAAGTTTTGGATTATTTTATATTATTAAAAATAATACAGGCAAGCCCCAGGTTAAATTATATTTCTTCTCTGCTATGAGAATAATAACAATAACAAATTTATGGGAAAAATAAAGGAAGTGCTCTTTCTCCCTCCTTAAGAAACAACTTTGTATTTGGGGAAATTTCCAAATATATACAAAATTAAAGCAAGTAATCTAACGAATCTCCATGTACACAGTGTCAATAATGAGCATTTATTCAATCTTATTTCACCTTATTTTTCTGGAATGTTTTAAAACTAAAATATATTATCATTTCACCTATAAATACTTCAGTTTGTATCCCTAACAGAAAATAACTTTTTTTTAAACATAACCCCAACACAATGATCATATCTAACAAAACTAACAATCATTTCTTTTTTTTAAAACAATCATTTCTTAATATCATCTAGTACCCATTCCATGATCAAATTTCCCAGTTGTATCAAAAGTATCTTTTTACAATTGTTTTGCTCAAATCAGGATCTCAACCAGGCCCACAGATTTCGGTTGGCTGATATGGCCCTCAAGTCTCCTTTTATCTGTAACAGTACATCCTTCTTCTTCTTTTCCCCCCAGGATGTCTGTTTTTGAAGAAACTGTCATTTGAAGGATAAGCTCATTTAATGGCAGGTTAATAATGTTCCCTCCATATGCAAAGGATAAGAAATCTACATAATGTACTGTAGACACGTTCCAAATGCTTTCAGAGAATAAGAGGAAAGTTTTATTTTTCTAAGAGAGGAGATTGACACTAGCAACTCTTGTAGAGAAAATGCCACTTAACATGGTGAGGAAATGACCAAGAGTGGACTTAGACTCTTTAACATGGACATAAAGGACTGTTGTGGAAATGGACCATATTACCTGAGGACTTTCTTCCAGTCCTAGAATCCTCTGAAACCTATCATTAGATATGTATTCACACGATCACCATGGAATAATGACCAACACAATTCCTGGTTTATGTTAAACAGCAATCAGAAATTTTCCTTGTTGGTAGGAAAAGACAAGATTACTTCCTCTCCTAGTGAAAAGGGGATGGGTCAGTTATTACTATGGAAGGCCTATATTGCCCTTAGAACTGATGGCACAATTGGGTTGGTTTAGCTAAATTCAACTCTGAAGTCATAGCTAGAGCTAGTTGGGTTTCACTAGTTCTTTCAGGTAATTATTTAGAACAAGACCCAAAAGAATTAAAGGGCTACTGATAAATTCTGATTAAGCATAAGTGATTTTTTGAGATGGGAGGAAAGAAAACCAGATAAAGGTAGCCTCTATTGATTCCATATCATGTTATGAATAAGTTTTGCCAAAGGCTCACTTGTAGAAATAACTACTGAAGAGCTAAACTGTCAAGATCTTGTCCAGGAACTGACTTCTGGAAGGAAGTAAAAAACTTAAATTTAGATATTGGTTCCCATACACTTTATTTAACCATCAAGTACAAAATTCCTTTACAGACCTCAATTAAAGGCCAGAATTAGAAATGAAGTATTTGTATTCATTGCAAATTATTTTGGACTTGGGGATCCTTTGAAATGTCCGTGTGAGTCAACATGGGGTGGGAGTTGGAAAAAGAAAGCATGGTCTCCCACTCATAGCTAATTCTGGCTCTGGTAATCAGGGAAACACAAGAGGCAGCCAAGTATGGACTGGCAGCTCCGACTAGCTTATTTTGTTATTTTGTCTTTCGCTCAATCGTCAACCTTCCTTCGGCATTCACTGGAGTATGACCCAGCACTAAGCCCACTGTGTTCTGAGCATAATAATTCTTCATCAAAACATGAAGTCAGGGGGCTTCCCTGGTGGCGCAGTGGTTGCGCGTCCGCCTGCCGATGCAGGGGAACCGGGTTCGCGCCCCGGTCTGGGAGGATCCCACATGCCGCGGAGCGGCTGGGCCCGTGAGTCCTGGCCCCTGGGCCTGCGCGTCCGGAGCCTGTGCTCCGCAACGGGAGAGGCCGCAGCAGAGGGAGGCCCGCATACCACAAAACAAACAAACAAACAAACAAAAAAAACAAGAAGTCAGGAGTCTGGTTTAACACTGACACTCACTCTTAATTAAGATGAATTATTCAGAAAGAGATTATTGTTGGCAAACAAATCACAGAAGGAAATTAGTGGTCTACAGCAGCGGTCCTCAACCTTTTTGGCACCAGGGCTGCCAGTTTCATGGAAGACAATTTTTCCATGGACTGGGGTGGCGCGGGGAGATGATTTGGGGATGATTCAAGCGCATTACATTTACTGTGCACTTTATTTCTGTTATTATTACATTGTAATATATAATGAAATAATTATACAACTCAGCATAATGCAGAATCAGTGGGAGCCCTGAGCTTGTTTTCACTTGCCACTCACTGATGGGGTTTTGATATGAGTCTGCAAGCAATTGATTTTATTATGGTCTCTGTGCAGTCAAACCTCTCTGATAATGATAATCTGTATTTGCAACCACTCCCCAGCACTAGCATCACTGCCTCAGCTCCACCTAAGATCATCAGGCATTACATTCTCGTAAGGAGCGCGCAACCTAGATCCCTCACGTGCACAGTTCACAGTAGGGTTTGCGCTCCTATGAGAATCTAATGGCGCTGCTGATCTGACAGGAGGCGGAGCTCAGGCGGTAATGCGAGCGATGGGGAGCGGCTGTAAATACAGATGAAGCTTTGCTTGCTTGCCCGCCACTCACCTCCTGCTGTGCGGCCCGGTTCCTAACAGGCCATGGACTGGTACCGGTCCGCGGCCCAGGGGGTTGGGGACCCCTGGTCTACAGGACAAAAGACAGAATAGTGGAGAGAAAACAGAATGACAGGAGAAGAACATAGACAGGAAAAAGAAAGAACATTTCTTAAAAATATACCCCAAATATCTGATGAAAAGGAAAATAGAAGATATTGGGGGGAAATGTGGGAAAAGAAATTACAGTGATAACTTTGGGTACAAAGATATTTTTAAAAGTTGGCACACCTAGGATTATGGGGGGGAAATGTCAAGTCTCTTCTGTGCTGGGCTGGCTGTGGGGAAGAGCAGGAGAGGTCAAGTGTAGCCTAGTATGTGCTTCATCAGTACTAACAAAAAGAGGAATGAGTGAGGCTCTGTCTTGGGTAAGGCCTCCCCTGTGCAAACAAAGGCCTGAACTGTCCCACCGGGGCTTGGTCTCTGGGGTATGGGGAAGACATCACCAGCCTATCCAACCTATGTATGCTTTTTATATTAGTATTCATCTCTCTTAAAGCTCAGAATTGACGGAAAGCAGAAGATGTTTTGTAAGTCTTTAATTTTAAATTTCAATGGGAGGAATTTTGGTTAGATTTAATCGACTTGATAATAAGTTGCTTTAAAAGAAAAAAATGAAAAGCTGACAACTAATAAGGGCTTTTCCTTGGAAGAAAGCATAATGTATTGATTCTGTTTCTTCCAACTAGAATCAGTAAGACCAATGGGAAAATATGGGGAGACAGATTTCAACTCAATACACATAAGAACTTTTTAACACTTTTATTGGCCCAGTCATGAAACATGCCACCCTTTAAAGAGGTGAGATCTATGACACCTGAAATAGTCAAGATGGGATGACTTCCCAATAGGAAAATTGAATACTAGTGGTTTCCAACATTTGTAGGTGTAAGGACCCCTTTTAGGTTTAGTATTTGTGCTCTTAGTATCTATTAAGAAACCGTGATGACTAATGCCACAGAACTATCCACTTAAAAATGGTTAAAATGGTAAATTTATGTTGTGAATAGTTTACTACAATAAAAAAAAATCATGATGGCAAAATATGAATTTAGTAATGCTTTTAAAATAAATTTGTATTTTTATGACACATATGTTAGGAAAAACATGTTCATTATTTCCTTTATTTGTTTATTTATGTATGGAATGCATAATATAACCCAGGCACCAAGTGAGGCACTAAAGATACAAGAGTGAGTAAAAACCAATATGGCACCTGACTTCCTAAAGCACATATATATGCAAGACTTGTTATTTATTGATCCACAGACAGTGCTGTTTCACATGCTGATTAGAGAACCCTGTCTCTAATTCCCCAGTATCTCAGGAGTCCTCAGCTCACAGTTTGAGAACTACTGGTATAAAGCAATCTCCTCCTTCTTTAACCATCAAATCTCTACTGTATGCATTATAAATGAAAACACAGTTCAGGAATAACACTTGGCTACAAGTAATATGTTAAAGTGTGAAAAGTTCATCCCATGCTGACTTGGTCAAAAGAAGATAGATTTAGGATCTTTTTCATGGTAACCCAATATGCCCTTGACAGGAATATGAAGGTGATTGATACATGTTGATTTGTTATTCTAAGTTTGGACTTTTGTTGCTATAGTACGAAAGCTAAAAAAGAAAAGCACACTTTTTTAAAGTTCTTATGAAGGATTATTTAGGGGCATCTAAAATAGGACTATGAACAACTAGTTTAAAATAAAGAGGTTTTGCTTTAACATCACACTCAATTTTGGTGTTGTAAAAGAACGGTCAGATAGTTAACAATTTACCTGATATCTTGGGTGTCTGCCAAGGTACTTGCTGATTTCATTCTCAGATGTGTCCTGCCAGGGGCTACAAATGAGAGGGATTCCTCTGTTTTGTATCTGTGTTTGATACATGGTTTTTTAGGAGAGGAGTCAGGGGAGAAGGAGGGTCTTTTTTATTCAGCTATACACTTTGACAATGCAGAGCCCCTGAATAATCAGATTTTTTTTTTCCCTCCACTTGGCCCCCAACTGAGCAGGTTGCAATCCTTTCCTAACTGGAGCGCTGCAGGGGGTGTGACAAGTGGAGACTTTACTGGACATTTGCATTCAAAGAATTAATAAAAATTCCTCATTTGCCTGAAAGCCCCATGAAGTTTATAACCTTGACGCTTTATAACCCCCTACACTGGTTTCTCTCCTGGTATGGCCAAACAAACCAACATAAATCTGTATTTTAAAGAATGCAATTAGTAATGTGCTACTGGACCACATACTGGAACTATGCAGTTCCCTGGCCACAGAATTTCACAAAAGGGAAACAAACAATACAGAACAATGAAAAGCATTCCCTGGGCTATATTAACCTTTAGGTCACCCATATTAATGGCAGCTATTCCATGTGAACATTTCTTATTTCAGGCAAAGTCTATTGAGGACAAAAGGTCAAAATGGCCTTTCTTTGGGGTTGACAGAGAAGAACTTTTTTTCCCTTTTTCTTGGTTGGAAAGTGATATTATTGGTGCTTCCTGGGGGTGATTTTCAAGGTTTAGTTTGCAAATCTACCTTCGGGTTCTCTGTGATCCATTTCAACAGCAGTACCTGATCCCAGTCTGCCTCTGTGGTCCTCCTGTACTCTACTTGGAGCAACACAGAAAGAGGTAATTAGGGCTGTTGCCAAATCCACAAAACTCCTGAGAATGGGTCTGGCAGGAGAAAGTGATAGACTCTACCATCAACACCCTGCAGTGCAGGGGGAGAACCAGGAAGAGGGTACCTAATGGAAAATTCAAAAATGTTTCCTGAGCCAGGGGAGAGAGAAGAAACCAGGCCCTGAGCATGGCACTGAAGAAGATAGAGAGCACAGGACATCGATTAAGACCCCACAGGGCTGCCTCTCTTGTGTAACCTTAAAAAAGGAATTTCTTAGAAGTGGAATCCCAAACTAGCTAGACCACTGATGGCTTTGATAGAGACCCAGGCGCCCTCTAGAGGCGACACTGAGGTTTCCAGTCACTGTGGGGCTTGAGAATGTTTGGGAAGGGGTGGGGGTAGTTACCAAACACATAGACTGGAGAACGTCCCCAAGAGCAGCAGTACCATTGGGAGCTGCCAGGCAAGCCCAGCTGATGAGAATGGTCCCCAAGAATAGCAGTGTCGGATTCTGTCTTCTCTTCCTGTTTGTCACCCTTGAGGGAAACTGAAGTCAGTCTTTACTGGCTACATATACCTGGGGATGGAATAGGAAGGGAGAAAAGGTGGTCTTCCCTTCTTTTGGAAACCACTCTGTGATCTTGAGCCCTAAATTTATCCTAAATTAACTAGATCCTTGACTCCAAATTATTTCCTCTTATTTCTTCCCCTGAAAAACCCTTGCAGACTTCAACATTGCCACCTCCCCAGCGGCCTGACTAAGGCTGCTGCCTCTCACAATGCCCCTGATGAGAAAGTTACTCTATTAAGCATAGCTTTCTTCAGCTGGGTCACCACCACTGCTCCCACTGCTCTGGCCTTGGGGATGCAGCATCATTCTCCTCTTGGCCATACATTTTTAAGCATGCAACAGGCCTTTCTAGTAATTCATCACAGCAGACTACCACCTGTAAGAAGACTTCAACAAAGAATCAAAAGTAACCAACTGGAAGAGACCCTAAGATTATCTAAATTTTGAACTAAATGCATTAGAATTATCTGAAGTGTTTGTTACAAACAAGATTAAGGGCCCCACTTCACACTTAATTAGAATTTCTGCAAGTGGCTCTCGGATATCTGCATTCATAACAAGCTCCCCAGAAGATATATATGCACACCAACATTTGAATCACTGGCATGGGAAGTAATTTATGACTGCTATAAGATGTGGCTTCTTTCAGAGCCCACAGGACCAGCAGCCAACAGGAGGAGCCCTCAAGGCACATCCATGCCTCCTAGTTTTTAACCTGCATTCATGTGGCAAACATTGGCTCACCCCCACCACTGGTAGTGTACTGGCATGTCCATGCAGCAAAACCCAGTCAGAACACCAAGAGGTCCAGTGAGAGAAGAGTTCTCCCCTCATCCTGTCTAAGGCTCATCCAAGTGCTGCTTTATTTCCAGTCCCAGGAACTGTTTCTTTCAAGATGACTGAGTTTCCAACATGACAAATTTCCAATGGCATCATGGAAACCAACACCCCAAACCCACAAATGTATGGTCTTACTCTGAGAATCTCAAGGATAATCACTTCAATACACTTCCAAAAGCCTGGGTCATTCCTTTCCCAAATAACACCAGAGCTCAGGCATAACAGTCCAAGCTGACTTCACCAATTTCAATCCAGTTCTTTTTAGAGTCCCGCCTCTCTTCTAAGATAAAGATAGTGCCTATATCCCCTCCCTATAGTTCTCTTGGTCCTGGCTTGGACTATGTGATTAATCTTGCTTAACTAGAATACAACAGATCTTCCCAAGAAAAAGAGGTAACAGACAGAGGAGTCTTGATCCATACCTGGAAAAGAGACATTCCAAATCCTTTGATTCTAAAATGCCATCAATTCTCAGACAGAACATCAATATAATGCCGTTTTTTTTCAGTTACTTGCATACTATCATAAATATTTAAATTTAAATTTGGTTCCTTCAATGTCACTTAAAATAATTTCAAGATTACACTTTAATGTAGCATTGAAAAGTTGTGTATTTAAAAGAGCATGAAAATAGAACAGTATACTAAACTACACAAAAATGTTTTACTCATTGACAAATGGTATATATTTATCCATATAGTTATTCTACTTTACTATACAATATTACATAGTTTGAGACTTTTTAATTTATAAACTTCCAAATCACTTCTTATAGACAGCATGATATGTGACATCAAACACTGACCTCCATTTGGCCTAACACTTGCTGATTCCCTTTACCACTTTTAGGAGTAACAAGATAATTTCAAAGCATAGTAATTAAAGAATGCCAGGATGGAGAGGGCAGATAGCAGAAGCAAGAAGAACTACAATCCTGCAGCCTGTGGAACAAAAACCACATTCACAGAAAGATAGACAAGATGAAAAGGCAGAG
>NC_041219.1:29246144-29246574 GCF_002837175.3 Physeter macrocephalus | reverse complement strand
AAGAAATGTTTAACAAAGACCTAGAAGAATTAAAGAACAAACAAACAGAAATGAACAATACAATAACTGAAATGAAAAATACACTAGAAGGAATCAATAGCAGAACAACTGAGGCAGAAGAACAGATAAGGGACCTGGAAGACAGAATGGTGGAATTCGC
The DNA here is from genome assembly GCF_002837175.3 of Physeter macrocephalus. Classification (NCBI taxonomy): domain Eukaryota; kingdom Metazoa; phylum Chordata; class Mammalia; order Artiodactyla; family Physeteridae; genus Physeter; species Physeter macrocephalus. The sequence goes on along the minus strand of NC_041219.1, from coordinate 29,246,414 downwards.
TGGTACGGAACAGAATAAAGAAAAAAAAGAATGAAAAGAAATGAAGACAGCCTAAGAGATCTCTGGGACAACATTAAATGCAACAACATTCGCATTATAGGGGTCCCAGAAGGAGAAGAAAGAGAGAAAGGACCCATGAAAATATTTAAAGAGATTATAGTCAAAAACTTCCCTAACGTGGGAAAGGAAATAGCCACCCAAATCCAGGAAGCACAGAGAGTCCCATACAGGATAAACCCAAGGAGAAACATGCCGAGACACATAGTAATC
>NC_041219.1:29224139-29245070 GCF_002837175.3 Physeter macrocephalus | reverse complement strand
AACTAAAAGCTGGTTCTTTGAGAAGATAAACAAAATTGATAAACCATTAGCCAGACTCATCAAGAAAAAAAGGGAGAAGACTCAAATCAACAGAATTAGAAGTGAAAAAAGAGAAGTAACAGCTGACACTGCAGAAATACAAAGGATCATGAGAGATTACTACAAGCAACTATATGCCAATAAAATGGACAACCTGGAAGAAATGGACAAATTCTTAGAAAAGCACAACCTTCTGAGACTGAACCAGGAAGAAATAGAAAATATAAACAGACCAATCACAAGCAGTGAAATTGAGACTGCGATTAAAAATCTTCCAATAAACAAAAGCCCAGGACCAGTTGGCTTCACAGGCAACTTCTATCAAACATTTAGAGAAGAGCTAACACCTATCCTTCTCAAACTCTTCCAAAATATAGCAGAGGGAGGAACACTCCCAAACTCATTCTACGAGGCCACCATCACCGATACCAAAATCAGACAAAGATGTCACAAAGAAAGAAAACTACAGGCCAATACCACTGATGAACATAGATGCAAAAATCCTCCACAAAATACTAGCAAACAGAATCCAGCAACACATGAAAAGGATCATACACCATGATCAAGTGGGATTTATCCCGGGAATGCAAGGAATCTTCAATATATGCAAATCAATCAATCTGATAAATCATATTAACAAATTGAAGGAGAAAAACCACATGATCATCTCAATAGATGCAGAAAAAGCTTTCGACAAAATTCAAAACCCATTTTATGATAAAAACCCTCCAGAAAATAGGCATAGAGGGAACTTACCTCAACATAATAAAGGCTGTATATGACAAACCCACAGCCAACATTGTTCTCAATGGTGAAAAACCGAAACCATTTCCTCTAAGATCAGGAACAAGACAAGGTTGTCCACTCTCACCACTATTATTCAACACAGTTTTGGAAGTTTTAGCCACAACAATCAGAGAAGAAAAAGAAATAAAAGGAATCCAAATCGGAAAAGAGAGCTAATCAATGAATTTGGTAAAGCAGCAGGATACAAAATTAATGCACAGAAATCTCTTGCATTCCTATACACTAATGATGAAAAATCTGAAAGAGAAATTAAGGAAACACTCCCATTTACCACTGCAACAAAAAGAATAAAATACCTAGGAATAAACCTAGGTATTTAGGTTTAACACCTCACTTACACCAATGGACAGATCATCCAAACAGGAAATTAATAAGGAAACACAAGCTTTAAATGACACACTAGACCAGATAGATTTAATTGATATTTATAGGACATGCCATCAAAAGACAAAAGACCTGTATGCAGAAAACTATAAGACACTGATGAAAGAAATTAAAGATGATACAAACAGATGGAGAGATATACCATGTTCTTGTATGAGAAGAATCAACATTGTGAAAATGACTATACTACCCAAAGCTGAGCACATACCCTGGGATGTCCCTCCCCTCACCTGGCCATTAAAAATGCTTTGCTGAAACCTTCAAGGAGTTAGGGGTTTTGGGGGGGCACAAGCCACCTCTTATCCTTGCATGGCCCTGCAACAAACCTTTCTCTGCTCCAAACTTCGATGTTGCGGTTTGTTTGGCCTTACTGTGCGTCAGTCACAGGAACTTCTGTTCGGTAACAGAAATAGAGTCTTAAGCTAGTCAGTCAGGAACTACCCAATCAACACTAATGAGGTAATCTGCCTGACGGACCCGTACCATCCCCTAAAAGAACGTGACCTTGACACAACCAATCCACTCTTTTTTTTTTTTTTGTATACAGCAGGTTCTTATTAGTTATCTATTTTATACATATTAGTGTATATATGTCAATCCTAGCCATAAAAAGGAAGGAAATTGGGTCATCTGTAGAGATGTGGATGAATCTAGAGACTGTCATACAGAGTGAAGTAAGTCAGAAAGAGAAAAATATCGTATATTAACGCATATATGTGGAACCTGGAAAAATGGTACAGATGAACTGGTGCAGGGCAGAAATTGAGACACAGACGTAGAGAACAAACATATGGACACCAAGGGGGGAAGCAGCGGTGGTGGGGTGGGGTGTGATGAATTGAGAGATTGAGATTGACATATATACACTAATATATATAAAATGGATAACTAATAAGAACCTGCTGTATAAAAAAAATAAATAAAATAAAATTTAAAAAAAATAAAGAATGCCAGGATATATTCTGTACTCTGCATTTGTTTCTATTTTCTTAGTTGAATTACATATGACTGTAAAAATCAGACAGCTTTCCTTGACTATTATCTAGAAAATTTTGACTTCTATTTAGTGCCTGAATCTTTCATGATGTGTGAATCAGTCAAACCAATCTCTCCTATACTTGGCAATTTCCACTGCCTTTAACTGCATTGTCAGGCCTGTGACACATGTCACAGTAAGAAAATTAAACAGTATTTGTGTGCGGCTCCCCTTCTTGGAACCAAGCATGTGGCTTTTGCTAATAAAGAAAATACAGACAGCAAGCCAGTCTTAGAATGACAAACTTTTGTTCCCTCATAAAAAAATTTATATCCCATAGATTTTTTTTTCCATGCCCTTTTGAATATACAGTAACTTTACAATGCTACATTAAAGTGTAATCTTTTTGAAATTATTTTAAGTGACACTGAGGGATGTAAATTTAAATATTTATGATACTATGCAAATAACAACCAATGTGACAATCAGATGATAGAAATTTCTATACAGGGCTAAGTTTCCATGTACCTATAAAATGGTAACTATGTAAAATGTCTTTTGATGCACAGCTCTGTTGGCAGTTGAGAATTTCAGAATCATTAAAATGTAAAGAGGGAAAAAAAAACCTGGAAAGATACGACTCTACTTGCACTGTAAAAAACTATTTTTTAACATTCAGAATATGAATAAGTAGTTTTATATGTAGAAAAAATAACTCACACTCTACACACACACACACACACACACACACACACACACACACACAAATCAGCTCCAGGAAGTTTAAAAATTTAAATATGAAAAGCAAAACTTTGACACTGTTTAGAAAAAATATATAGGATTTAGAAAAATGATCAGTAAACATCTAAAGAGATATTCAATCTCACTAGTAATCAGAGAAATGTAAATGTAAGCAATGAATGAGATGCCATCAGATTGATATAAATTAAGAAGTCTGATAATACCCAGAGATATTGAAGGGGTGGAAAAAATAGGAGCTCTAATGCACTATAATTTGCATAACAGAGCAATTTGGCAATATCTAAGTTAAATGTACATCCCACTTGTTGGTTTATACCATAGAAAAGCTCTCACACATGTGCATAAGGAAACACATCAAGTAAAAAACCTAAACATCCACCAAAAGAAGAATAGGTAAATAAACTATGGTATATTTAAACAATGGCACACTGTACAGCAGTTTAAATAAATGTATGAGAGCAACATCTGTCAACACATATAAATCTATTATGTTAAGCAAAAAAATATAATAATTTGCAGACTATAGGTTCAGTATACCATTCATATAAAGTTTAAAATCGTGCAAACAACCCTACCTATTTTTTATGGATGCATAACTCAAAATAAAAAAAGTATAAAACAGGCAAAAATAAGACAAAAACAAAAGCAGGCATGGGATGATAAACACCAACTTCAGGATAGTGGTTATCACAGGAGAAGGACAGAGGAGGGGAGCACACCGTATCTCAACCAGTATATATTACTTTTTGGTACTCTTATGCCAAAAAAAGAAACAAAAAGATCTGAAAGAAATGTGGTTAAATGCTAAGATTCTTTTAAGCTAGGTAGTGGTCATTTATTATTTGTCATATTATTTTATATACCTTTTTTGTATGCTTACTATATTTTATAATTTTATAAAGGGGAAAAACATTATATAAGATAGTAACAACAGAACTTTAAGACAACTGATACCTTGTTAGCTTTGTCTTCCACTGTAGATGAGAGTTACTCCAAGTAGATAAACGCAAGTAAGTCAAAAGTTTTCTGTGACATACTTTAAACTTTAAAGTACTTTAAAGCATCAGCATAGGTATTAGGTATTTTAGCATATTGATTATTTCAACACAGAGGAACACAGGCTATTTCAACTAGACATAGCCTCTTAATCAAATCTGGACATTGAATTAGTTCATCTCTAAATTCCCTTCCACTCTTGACTATGAATATGTTAATTTATCTTGAACAGTAAAGTATATAGTAAGATGGTGGTAAGTGAAAATAAAAAGCAAAGTGTAACCTCCAAATGAAAGGTAAGCATTTCAAAACTCCCAACCAGTGGCCTAATAGTCTAAATCCAGAGTACAATTTATTTAGGCATCAAGTAATAATCAAATCAGATGGTCAATTGGATCACAGACGTATTTCTAATTTAACACTATCTGAATGACCTTCTTGGCACTTGGGAAAAACTGAATTGTGGAGGACTAAAAAAATTAAGAGAAGGACACTATAATCTCTTGTTCTCAAACTTTCTAATGTATCGGAACCACCTGTGTGTCTTGTGTTAAATACAGCTTCCTGGGCTCCACTGTAAAAATTCTGAAGTTTGAAGTGGGACTTAGCTTTGTCCTTCATGAGCCCCACAGATGATTTTAATGTACACAAACATTTGAGAAAGATACCAGCAGATTTACTGGTCATTTTACTTGGTTACTAATTACAGAATTGAAACCACATGGTTACAGTTGTTCAATTATTGTTTACCTCCTCACTTAAAAAAAAACTGATGCAACAATGATGATAATGACAGCAGTTAATAGCAAGCATATATTAATCTGAGGCAGAAATCATCCTACAATACTCTACATTATATAATCTCTTTAAAACTTCATAACAACCCCAGGAAATAGGTAGTATTACTAGTAGTAGTAGTAGTAGTAGTAGTAGTAGTAGTAGTAGTAGTAGTAGTAGTACCATCACCTGGTCTGACTTAACAGTTAGTGAGTGGCAATGCCAGGATTCCAACTCTGGCAAATTGACTTCAGAGCCCATACTATCAGCCACTACCTTACACTGCCTCTATAAATGGTACGATTACTAACAATAGCTCTTAATAACAATAGCTCTTATTTTATAGAGTACCTATTATGTGCTGAACTCTGTTAAAATATACATTATCTCATTTACTCCTCAAAGCATCTCTGCAAGTTAAGTATTTCTATCCCTGTTTTACAGATGGGGAAACTGAGACTGAGAGATGGGGTAACACAGCTGTGAGGTGGCAGAACCCAAAGTTTAGGTCACATCTGCTAACTCCTAAACCCATTACCTGTTTGCTACACCATGTTGCCTCTTGAACTATCAGTGGTCAGAACCCCAATTCCTGCCCAGGTTTCCCCTTTTCCTGGCATTTTACCCTTGTCCTGTCTGGGTCAGTCATTATGATACAGTGACTCTAGAAATGTATTGTCCATTATATCTGCTTCTGAAGGCCAAATATTCATTTTGAATATAGACCTGCCCCTTCAGGATAAGTTTTCATTTTCCCAGCCTTCTAAGGCTGTGGTTCCCAAATTTTGTTTTGACTGCTCAACCCTATCAGTAAAACATTTTGAGCACTAGTCCCACTCTATGCATATTTATTTATAAATTATATCATACAATAGGTACTCATGTATCATGTATTTCATAAAGCATGAAAAATGTACATTTTAAATGAGCTTTTAAAAATACAAATATACAAATATTTCTAATATTTTTTTCCAACATCCCTACTTTGGAGACTATATAACTTTCAGAAACTCTCACTAGGTCGATGGCCAGAGTCCATGATCACAATTTAAAACGATAAAGCTTCAAGACAACAGCTCCTAACCTGACTGAGTTGAAAAACTTTTTTAAAAGATAGACTCTCAAGTCCCCTCCCCACAAAGATTCTGACTTAGAACCTGTCAATGCCTCAGCTGTAGCTGATGCTCAGATGTGGAAACCACAGCTCTAAGAGACCCAGCCCTGGCCAGAGGACCACAGGGACAGTGACAACACGGATTACATCTGTTTGGTCCTAACATCACCTCTCTCTATCTCATCTCTCTGATAAACTCTGTCTCACAAGATTTCGATTATCCTTCTTATCTCGCTTTAATATGGGAGGAGGGATTATTTATGCCTATTCTTTTGTTTTAGATGGAAGGAAGACTGTCCTAGGTAACAACAACTTTCCTGGTGGGCTGGTGCTCTATCCCTTTTAAAGAAAATTCCTTATTGTTCCATAGTATTATAGCAGTGCAAGCACAAAATAGCTTTTACTTTTTTTATTTTTTTTCGGCTGTGTTGGGTCTTCGTTGCTGCGCGCAGGCTTTCTCTAGTTGTGGTGAGCGGGGGCTACTCTTCGTTGGGGTGCATGGGCTTCTCATTGTGGTGGCTTCTCTTGTTGTGGAACACAGGGTCTAGGCACTCACGCTTCAGTGGTTGTGGCACTAGGGCTCAGTAGTTGTGGCTCGTGGGCTCTGGAGCACAGGCTCAGTAGTTGTGGCGCACGGCCTTAGTTGCTCCACGGCATGTGGGATCTTCCTGGACCAGGGATCGAACCCATGTCCCCCGCATTGGCAGGCGGATTCTTAACCACTGTGCCGCCAGGGAAGTCCCACAAAATAGCTTTTAAATCTTCTGGCTTTGCTCAATGCATAAAAATTATTAATTAAAAATTAATTATTGCTTGTCCATGACCTTTGGGTTACATTTGCACTCAAAACACTACCACTTCTGAAGTGAATATTTTTAATAATTATTTTGATTCACATGGCTGCATTTTTGGGCGTGTTGGGGAGAGGTAAATGACTGAAGCGGAATACAACTGTGCAATCTGTTCCCAGGGCCTACATCTTAATAACTAAACTGTATCCAATACTCAGATGTTTGCATAAGCCATTGTATTTTGGCATATTAGGACAAGACAGTCACTAAGCCAGCTGATTAGCATTCATTAAAATAGATTAAATTATCTACTCTGGTTCTCAGACCCATTCTGACCAGCCTCAGTTCTCACCATTTATTTAAGTCCTTCTTGCCTGATTTGGTATTAATTCCTAATCTATCTTTGGTCACCAGTCTTTGTCTCTACCTCCACCCTCCAAAACCCTGCCAAATGACAGGAGTGATAATGTCAAGCCTGTAGCTGCAAATGGATTGCTGTGAATGAAGCAATGGGGCACTCATACAGAAGGGGTCTCCAAGGCAATTTGTTCCCCAAATACATTTTGCAATGCTTACAAAATCACATACACAGAGCCACTGATATAAAGTTTCATTCGTTGGACAAGCCAAAACTATCTTTACCATTAAAAAAGAAAAAAGATTATTTTGTTAGAGAATTTATTTCTCACATATAGAAACTGAAACTATTGACTTGAAAATAATAAATTTTTTAATTATTCACCCATTAAATTCGAGGTGACTATAACTTTGGACTCACTAATGTTAGACTTAGGAACTTATCCTAAGAAAATAATCAAGATGCATCCAAAGATTTATGTTCAGTGGTATTTTGCTGAATGTTACTATAAAAAGGAAAAATTGAGCCCAATCTAAATGTCCAACAATAGATATTTTGTTAAATAAATTGTGGTATGTTCGTCTGATTAAGCTTTAAAATCATGTTACCAAATAATACTGAAAGAAATAGCAAAATGTATAAAATATCACATTGTGAGAGCAAAAGCAGATAGTAAAACACTGTTGGATTTATATAGATTTTTATATCAATTAGGTAAAAGAGAAAATGGTTGTGTGCATTTTTTTTTAAAAAACTGGAAAGATGTAACAAAGTATTTGTTTTTATCTCTGATAAAATTTTAGGTGAAATTTTTCCAAATTTTCTACAACAAGCATTCTTTTACTTACATACAGATATACACATATATTTTGGTTTGTTGAAACACTGAAAAATGATTTTATTATGGAAGTATGCTTTGGTCCCTAAATCACTTTAATTTGAAAATCAGTGTAAATATAACTTTCAACATTTTATTATGGAGACCACTCAGTGATTACATATTATTATTCATATTACTAATTTAATTGTCATAAAATATTTATTTAAGCCATATTCATTTACATAGACATAATAAATAATATTCCTATGTTGTTTTTATCTCATCTGCTTTTCTTATTAACTATGCATGAAAATAATATAGAGAAAAATATTATCTGACATCCAGTACTAAAGAATAATAATAAGCATTCAAAGGGGCCTGCTAATAATAATATTGTTTCTTCTGTAGGAAAAGATAAATTTTAAGACAGTTAATCATAACCAATAGATGACTTTTGCTATGCAATGATACAACTTGGGTTTCCCATGATCCTGTATTGTCTGTCTTTATATTAAACAGTATCAGCTTATATAATTGGGGGGCTTTAAATTACTAACACTAAAAATGATCAAAAAGAGAGCTACAGCTTATTCCTCAAGGTTCTTAGTCTTTTAGAAACAGTAAAAAAGGAATAAAGTTTTCAAACAGATATTTAAAAGTGTTGGCTTTTGTAATTCTTAATAGACCATCTCTTCATGGGATTTACACCATTGAAACCACAGATAAATCACAGAAGGAAAGCACCATCCATCTTATCATTCCAATGAGGATGTGGCAGAGAAAGGAAGGGGAAAGTTTCCACCCAACAACCCAGCTTCAAGGCTTCATGGGTTGTTGGGACATAACAGCATGACCAGTTTTAACACGCCCATAAAACGGTATTCCTCTGACCACTTATTTAAAAGATTAATGCCACTTATTGGCGGAGGGTGTGAGTGTGAAGGCTGAGTTTAGTTGGTTTAGTGTGGATCGTTAAATTGAGCCATCAAATAATAATAATATTTTTCTCCAACTATGCAACATAGGACAAAATGGGAAGCTTAAAAGAGCTATTCATCAGAACAAAATCTGAGCTCTGAGTCAACTGTTTACACATTGCAAATGTATTTCATCCACTTTAACACAACACCACCCCTGGGTGGCAATGCCTGCCAAGCTGGAGACTGTCAAGTTTAAGGGCCCAAAGAAGTTGACTATGGACTTTAAAATGTCCCCAAATGTACTGTTATCTCAGATGAAAAGGAAGCACCTGGATTTTGGACTAGGCCTTCTCATAAATCTGCTGCTGTATAAACTCCCAGCTTGGAATCTTTTCCTTCTACTTATACAGATGGTATCATAACTGGAAAGGGTTTCCCAGATAAAAAGTAAGCATGGTTCAAGGTTGAGACCTTATTAGCATTTCCAAAGAGCTGTGAAAAGCCTCTATTCTCTCTCCCCTGCCAAGTAAATTTTGTTTTGCTGAGCTTTGGCACTGTTCCTCTGTTGTCATGGTGGGGCATTATTGTCACAGCTGTCTCAGGGGGTGCTGCCTTGAATATGTTTAGAAAATAACACACAAATAAGGAACATGACATTTGCTATACTGAAAGAACTTTTATAAGGCAACCACACCTACTACTGCAAAAATCCAAACTGGTAATATAAATATCACTTGGCACTTTTAAAACTATAGAGCCAAAAAATGAAATTAGGTAAATGAATAAATATGCTATTTACAACAGAGATGAGAACATTAAACTGAGTACACACTGATGTCTTCACTAAAAAGAGAGGGCAAATAAAAAGAATACTCTGAAGACCTTTTTAATATGAACAATCGATGCAAATTTTCTCAAAAAAAAAATTATAACCCATTCCCTCCAACCTCCTGCTTCATTTAGTAAATTTTCTTTTTCAAAGTGACCAATTCTTTTGTTGTCATTATCTTGCTCTTCAGAAAACAGTGGGCTATCAGCAGCATGAAAGGAAGTTCTTCTCAATTTCATATTGATTATGAATAAAGAAGATGGTCAGAGAAGTTAATAGTGCATACAAGGCCTTAAATGATGGGTAAAATGTAATGTTATGCACCATACTGGAATTTCCTTTACAAGCATGCTGCCTTTAGGATATTTATGTTTAACCAGGATTGCAGGTAAGAACCTGCAACTAATGTGCATTTAATGAAATGTTATTCATTATATCCTTATCAGTAAATAAATGGTTCAGAGGTCATTTGACATTTCCTTAGCACTGTCACAATGATTTCAGGTTAAAAACAAAAACAGGGCTTCCCTGGTGGCGCAGTGGTTGAGAATCCGCCTGCTGATGCAGGGGACACGGGTTCGTGCCCCGGTCCGGGAAGATCCCACATGCCGCGGAGCGGCTGGGCCCGTGAGCCATGGCCACTGAGCCTGCGCATCCAGAGTCTGTGCTCTGCAACGGGAGAGGCCACAACAGTGAGAGGCCCGCCTAGCACAAAAAAAAAAAAAAAAAAAGAACTAAAAACAAAAACAAAAAACTTTAGTTGTTACTCCTGACATCTTCAAAATCAAGGGAAATGGGAGCATTTCTCAATACCATCACAGACTTGGCATGGGATTTTGAGAAAGTTACTTTCCAAATCATTGCTCCTTTTTTCTAGAAATAGATTAATGATTAAAATAAAGTAATAATACTTCTAGTGGATCATGACTACAAATATTTAGGGATTTCTCACAATAAGATATAGTTGCATTAAGACATTGGTTTGAACACCTTAACAGAATCCAACATAACAGTGACTTAAGTAAGATTAAAGAATTATTTCTCCTTCACATAAAAGTCTGAGCTAGTAGATGATGTGGACTGTAGGGTGACTTTCTTCCATGAGGTCGTCCAAGGACCTAGATTTCACCTATGTTATTGTTCCACTAGAGCAGGGGTAGAGAAACTACTGTCAGTAAGGTGATCCCTTGTTTTTATTAAAAAAAAAAAAAAGTTTTATTAGAACACAGCCATGCCCAATTGTGTAAGTATTGTCTATGGCTGCTGTGACAGCAAAATTGAATAGTTGTAACAGAGATCCTATGGCCTATAAGTCAAAATATTTCCTATCAGGCCCTTTAAGAAAATTTGCCAACCTCTGCAAAGAAATATACTAAATGAAATTCTCTACTGCACAGTCAAATCTGGTTCACCACCACACTGCAGCTTATGTGAAAGGGTAGAAAGATAAGTAAAGATATTTTCTTTGGCCAGAACTTAACTATATGGCCTACATTCAGAGGAAGCTGGAAAATGCTGTTTCTAGCTTGAGAGCCATGTTCCCAGCTAAAACCTGGCACTTCTGTTAGTAAGAGAAAGACTGACAGAATGAATATCAGAGGCCAATTAGTAGGCTCTTCTACGGACCACCTCTGGCCACCCAAGTATTGATGCATACCCTTCTGATACATAAGAACGAATTCACCTCCTTCCCATGGAAACCTATCCAACGTCCCACCCAGTTACCACATCTATTGGAGTCTGAGATCTCTGAGTGCTAAGCAGTCCTTTCCATCATATTTGGATGTGGCTCCTTTTTGGAATAGTGACTCATAAGACAGCCAATGTGCAGTGGTATGACAAAGACTAGCTAACCACAATAAAAACTCCAAGTCAGAAAAGGGAAATACATAGTAATCACTAGTCCACAGCAACTGTCAAATCCTAATGAGCAAGAACTGCAAAGATTCCCTGCCCTGGCTGAGAGTAAGTCCCTTGGTTGGCCTTTCTGATCACCCTCAATTCTGCTATATGGGGGTTCTTTCACCATTATCCTCTGCAGCCACATCTGAAGTTGGTATTAGAGACTATGTCCTTCTTGGAGATTTGAAATTTTCTCAGCCTGCTTCCTGCTGGTGTGGGCTCCAGGTGTTGTATAGGGGGATGAAAAATCATAGGTTTATGGTTTCTTGCAGACATTTAAAAGTTTTCTGTGAGTGGTGCACCTGGAATTGTATAGTACACAAACTGCAAGGCTATTTGTGATGACCCCAATTCTGATTGAGGTCAGATTACAGAAAAGGGCAAGGAGACCTTTTAGAACAGCAGTCCCCAACCTTTTTGACACCAGGGACTGGTTTCGTGGAAGACAATTTTTCCACAGACCGGGGGCAGGGGGGTGCTTTGGGGATGATTCAAGCACATTACATTTATTGTGCACTTTATTTCTATTATTATTACATTGTAATATATAATGAAATAATTATACAACTCACCATAATGCTGACAGGAAGCGGAGCTCAGGTGGTAATGCGAGCGATGGGGAGCGGCTGTAAATGCAGATGAAGCTTTGCTCACTCGCCCACTGCTCACCTCCTGCTGTGCGGCCTGGTTCCTAACAGGCCACGGACTGTAACAGTCTGTGGCTTGGGGGTTAGGGACCCCTACTTTAGAAGACACTCACTGTGAAGGTAGAAGGAGTCTAGACTCATGAGCCAAGCTTCCCAAGAAGAGTTGAAAGTCAGAGTGCTGCTTCCAAGTACTTTGTAGTTAATATCAGAATCCATCTGGAACCAGCCACATCAGAGCTGTGAGTGTGCCTATGAGAGAAATAGGTGGGGACTTTTAAATTGAGTAGAGCTCTACCTTTCGGGATCCAGAGCTTTTGCCGAAGTCCACCCCCGAGTGAGCATTACACAGCAGGAGGGAACATTTTCTCCTTCTCTCTATTCCACCTTCAACACAATGCCACCCTAATTATATAAATATTTTACCCTTCCTTCCAAGCAAAGTAAAAATGCCCCTTCTCTATGAGATCTTCTTATTAGACCCAGGTCAGAATTAATCAGTTCCTCCTTGGGACTCCAATAGCACTTACAAATTGTCATCATTTACTGGCTGGTTACTGGTTACTTAACTTCCCTGTGCTTTGGTTTCCTTATGGAAATAATAGTAAAGATCTAACAGAATTGTTATGAGAATTAGATCTGTTAACACATGGAAAGCATTTAGAACAATTCCTGTTAAGGGGGAAGCACTTGATAAAATTTGGCTATAATTTTTATTACGAACCAGTGAGTTCCACTTTTGCATAAGCAGTTGGGATTGCGTTTCTGTAACTTCCAACTTAAAGTGGCCTGACTCAGTTTTACTTTTGTAAGAAACTGGTAAGAGACAATAACCAATCCCTCTAACACAAATTCATTTTTTCATTTCTAATTTCACCGAACTGTGCAGAAATTGGTTTTGAGAACATATGAGATGGAAGAAAACTAACATTTTAAACTGCACACTGAATCTGTCATGCCTCTATTTTCAAAAAGCATAATGGACATTGTGAGTCAGTTACCTAAACAGATCCATTACCTTCCTGATAATACCCTGATGAGTTCAAACCTATGTCCCCATCTGCCTTACACAAAGCTGATCCTCCCTCAGCTTCTGGAGTAATCCTAAACTATCTAAACCAGTGGTTTTCATTCAGGGTGATTTTGCCTCTTAGGGGACATTTGACAATGTCTAGAGACATTCTGGTTGTTGCATCTGGTTGGGGAATGCTCCTGGTCTCTAGTGGGTAAAGGCCAGGGATGCTGCTAAACAACCTACAATGCATAGGACAGTCCCCCATAACAAAGAATTATCCAGCCTAAAATGCCAATGGTGTCAAGGTTGAGAAACCCTAGTCTAAAGGGAATCCCATCCCTTTATGAGAGGGAATATGTGACCCTGATACCGACCAGGGTTCTTGGCCTTCCCCAATCAATAGAAATTGACTCAAGGCCAGACAAGAAATTCAGGCCTCTGGGGCTCCTGCATCGCTGCAGGAGGGGGCGAAAACAAGTAACAGGTTCCCTTGCTCGCTCCCCAAGGAGGGGGTGAGCTTGTTCCTTATATGGGGTGAGGGTAGGGGGTGTGTCCAGGGGTTGGGCCGGAGGGGTGGCTTAGGTGTTTTGTCCACCCTTTAGGTGGTGTTATGTGCAGAGGGGCATGCACAGTACCTTGCTTTTGCTCCCGACACCCAATTTTTGCTCCCAGCTCTTCAGAAATGGCACTGGGGTTTTTTTTGTCTTTTTGTATCTTTTGGTTCCAGATTTTGCCCCAACTGCACATGCACACAGTTGTTTTTAGTCCCATATAGTTTCTTTGTATTTTGCTGCTTGAGGAGAGGTGTGCCTAGGTGCAAGCATTGCAGCACTGCAGCAAAGGGTGCCAGGTCCCAGGCCTGTCTGAACCCAGTTCCAACCAATGAGATATGAGAAGAGGTTTTCTAGATGCTCTGGGAAAGCTTTTCATCTCTCCTAAGAAAGAAGCTCAGGAGTATCTCTCTCTCTTTCTCTTTGCCCTTCTCTCTCTCTCTCTCTCTCTCTCTCTCTGTCTGTCTCTGTCTTTGTCTCTCTATCTTGTCACACGCCAAGTTTGCATGCAGCCTAATTGCTCCAGTAGCCATTGTCCAGCACCAAAAGGAACCAGCCTGAGGTTTAAAACAGAACAGAGCAACATAAAGACCCGCTGTCTTTTTATTTTTATTTTTTTTTTATTTTTTTTTTTGCGGTACGCGGGCCTCTCACCGCTGTGGCCTCTCCCGCTGCGGAGCACAGGCTCCGGACGCGCAGGCCCAGCGGCCATGGCTCACGGGCCCAGCCGCTCCGCGGCACGCGGGATCCTCCCGGACCCGGGCACGAACCCGCGCCCCCTGCATCGGCAGGCGGACTCTCAACCACTGCGCCACCAGGGAAGCCCTATTTTTTTTAAACGTCTTTATTGGAGTATAATTGCTTTACAATGGTGTTTTAGTTTCTGCTTTATAACAAAGTGAATCAGCTATACATATACATATATCCCCATATCTCCTCCTGCTTGCGTCTCCCTCCCACCCTCCCTATTCCAGCCCTCTAGGTGGTCACAAAGCACCGAGCTGATCTCCCTATGCTATGCGGCTGCTTCTCACTAGCTATCTATCTTACCTTTGGTAGTGTATATATGTCCATGCCACTCACACTTCGTCCCAGCTTACCTTCCTCCTCTCCATGTCCTCGAGTCCATTCTCTACGTCTGCATCTTTATTCCTGTCCTGCCCCTAGGTTCTTCAGAACCTTTTTTTTTTTTTTTTTAGATTCCATATATGTGTTAGCATACAGTATTTGTTTTTCTCTTTCTGACGTACTTCACTCTGTATGACAGTCTCTAGGTCCATCCACCTCACTAAAAATAACTCAATTTTGTTTTCTTTTATGGCTGAGTAATATTCCATTGTGTCACATCTTCTTTATCCATTCATCTGTTGATGGACACTTAGGTTGCTTCCATGTCCTGGCTATTCGAGTTTATTTTTGTGTATGGTGTTAGGGAGTGTTCTAATGTCATTCTTTTACATGTAGCTGTCCAGTTTTTCCAGCCCCACTTATTGAAGAGGCTATCTTTTCTCCATTGTATGTTCTTTCCTCCTTTATCAAAAATAAGGTGACCATATGTGCATGGGTTTATCTCTGGGCTTTTTCTCCTGTTCCATTTAACTATATTTCTGTTTTTATGCCAGTACCACACTGTTTTGATTACTGTAGCTTTGAAGTATAGTCTGAAGTCAGGGAGCCTGATACCTCCAGCTCCGTTTTTCTTTCTCAAGATTGCTTTGGCTATTCGGGGTCTTTTGTGTTTCCATACAAATTGTGAAATTGTTTGTTCTAGTTCTGTGAAAAATGCCATTGGTAGTTTGATAAGGATTGCATTGAATCTGTAAATAGCTTTGGGTAGTAGAGTCATTTTCACAGTGTTGATTCTTCCAATCCAAGAACATGGTATATCTCTCCATCTGTTTGTATCATCTTTAATTTCTTTCATCAGTGTCTTATAGCTTTCTGCATACAGGTCTTTTGTCTCCTTAGGTAGGTTTATTCCTAGGTATTTTATTCTTTTTGTTGCAGTGGTAAATGGGAGTGTTTCCTTAATTTCTCTTTCAGATTTTTCATCATTAGTGTATAGGAATGCAAGAGATTTCTGTGCATTAATTTTGTATCCTGCTACTTAACCAAATTCACTGATTAGCTCTAGTACTTTTCTGGTAGCATCTTGAAGATTCTCTATGTATAGTATCATGTCATCTGCAAACAGTGACAGCTTTACTTCTTCTTTTCCGATTTGGATTCCTTTTATTTCTTTTTCTTCTCTGATTGTTGTGGCTAAAACTTCCAAAACTATGTTGAATAATAGTGGTGAGAGTGTCACCCATTGCTCTTATTGCCTATCAAACATTTGCAGAGTTGGTCACATTTTGTGCAGTTCTTTTTTTGTACACTGTAATCCCTGTTCTCCTCTATGTGTGTAATGTTTCCTGGTTTTAGGTCTACACTCCCCAAATGAATACTTCATACTTTTTCTTGTATCCTCCCCACCCCCAGGTAATTGCTAACCTAGAGCTCCTGACAACACCTAGCAAATGCTTACTGCCTCAAATCTGTGGAGGCTGGTGATGGATGTTTCATGGTGTATGATCCATTTAATGTGCTGTTGGATTCTGTTTGCTACTATTTTGTTGAGGATTTTTACATCTGTGTTCAACAGTGATATTGGCCTGTAGTTTTCTTTCTTTGTGACATCTTTGAAAGACCCGCTGCCTTTGATGAAATAGTGAAACTACTGGATCCACCCTACCACTGGAGCTCCTCGTATATGAACTAACACACTTCCCCATTTTTAAGTCAGATTGAGTTGTATATTTCATGAGTGCCTCAACATCCAGCTTTTATTAAATACCTACTGTGCCAGGGACAGTATTTGGCACTGAAAACATAAAACTGAATGATAGTCAATTGTCCCATTGTAGAATCTTTTTTGTAAAAGAGGACATGGATCCTTAAAGAAATAATTATGACGGACTTCCCTGGCGGTCCAGTGGTTAAGACTCCACACTTCCAATGCAGGGGGCACAGGTTCGATCTCTGGTTGGGGATCTAAGATCCCACATGCCGTGTGGTGCCACCAAAAAAAAAAAGAAAGAATTATGATTTGTGCTGTAATAGAGATAGGTGCAATGAGAGCCTAACGGAAGAAGAATTAGTTCTGCTTGTCTGGGAAATCAAATCTACTTCCCTTACTAAATTCTTAAGGGCAAAGAATCAAATCATTTTCATCTTCTCATTCTCGATATTTGGCATGATTTCTTGTATGCAGGTGTTGAATAATATTTGATTAATTTAGCTTAAGTACTTAACAAAAGGATCATTTTTTACTAGGTCCTCTAATGTGGTTGTTAATTTTTTAGAGGATAACATTGAGTCCAAATTCAACGTATGTTTCTGTTAATATTTCCTCCTATTTTGCAAGAAGTCTCTAGCCCGATCTAGTATGTATGTGCATATGTGTATTTATTGTACTTCCAAAATGTGTTTAAGGTACTTTAAAATATAAAATATAAACATACCTGGATAGGGACTTCCCTGGTGGCACAGTGGTTAAGAATCCACCTGCCAGTGCAGGGGACACGGGTTCAAGCCCTGGTCCAGGAAGATCCCACATGCCATGGAGCAACTAAGCCTGTGCGCCACAACTGAGCCTGCTCTCTAGAGCTCATGAGCCACAACTACTGAAGCCCACGCGTCTAGAGTCCGTGCTCCGCAACAAGAGAAGACACCGCAATGAGAAGCCCATGCACCGCCACGAAGAGTAGCCTCCTCTTGCTGCAGCTAGAGAAAGCCCACACACAGCAACGAAGACCCAATGCAGCCAAAAATAAATAAATTAATTAATTAATTTAAAAATATATATACCTGGATACACATTTTTCCAGGAAGACATATAAATGGCCAACCATTATATAAAAAAATGCTCAACATCACTAATCATCAGGGAAATGCAATTCAAAACTACAATATGGGAGATATCACCTCACACCTGTTAGAATGGCTACTATCAAAAAGTCAAAAGGTAACAAGCGTTGGTGAGGATGTGTAGAAAAGGGAACCCTTGTGCACTGTTGGTGGGAATATAAATTGGTACAGCCATTACAGAAGACAGTTTGGAAATTCCTCAAAAAACACTAAAAATAGAAATACCATATGATTCAGCAATCTCAGTTCTGGGTACATATCTAAAGGAAATAAAATTACTATCTTGAACAGATATCTGCACTCCCATGTTTATTGCAGCTACTCATAACAGCCAAGGTATGGAGACACCCTAAGTGTCTCTCAACGTATGTATGTATATATTCCATTTGAATATTGTAAAATATGAAATTCATAGAAACATGGAGTAAAAAATTGACTGGTTGCCAGGGGCTAGGGGGTGGGAAAAAATAGGGAGTAGTTGGTAAAAGGGTTCAAACTTTCACTTATTTAAAAAATAGCCTTCTGGGAATTCCCTGGCAGTTCAGTAGTTAGGCCTCGGTGCTTTCACTGCTGGGGCCCAGGGTTCAATCCCTGATCAGGGAACTAAGATCCCACAAGCCATGTGGTGCAGCCAAAAAAATTTTTTTAATTTTAATTTTAATTTTAATTTAAAAATAAGCTTCTTCTTGGAAATGTGAATGACAGTTGTTAAAATTTTAGAACAGAATTTTCATATAATTTAGTAATTTTTCAGAAGGTGAGAGGGCTAGAGCTAGAAGTGGTTTCCTTAATCCAGCCAGGTAGAGCCTTGTCTGACAAGATTCTCCATCCTAATCTTCTTTCAAAAAAATGTATTGCTACCCACTGGGAAGTTTTAGACCAAGAAATATAGTTGTAGCATCTCTTTAGCCTGAAATATTAGAAATATAGAAACCAGAGAAATAATTGGAATTAAGGAACTCTGGCATGTACCTCCTTAGGAATGCCTGCTGGGGACAGGTGCTAGTGATTTCAAGATGTGCTGAAGATATGATGAGTCCACTGAGCATAAGCTATTTTCTGATGGATGTGTCAGGAGAAGTGAAAAGGACACTTCTAAGTACGGATGATCAGTAAACTTGTTTTTAGTTCATCTTAACTGCCAGCTTTGTAATTATATGGGTTTTTTTAAACGAGTACAATTTTAATTTTTTTATTTTCTTTTTCTCTCTTTTTTTTCTTTCTTCTTTTTTGGCTGCATTGGGTCTTAGTTGCAGCAGGCAGGATCTTCGCTGAGGCATGGGGGATCTTTCGTTGTGGTGCACAGCCTCTTCATTGTGGTACTTGGGCCTCTTGCTAGTTGCAGTGCTCGGGCTTCTCTCTGGTTGTGGCGTGTGAGTTTTTTTCTCTCTGTAGTTGTGGCCTGCAGGCTCCAGGGAATGTGAGCTCTGTTGTTGTGGCACGCAGGCTCCAGGGTGCGTGGTCTCTGTAGTCTGCAGCACGCAGGACCTCTAGTTGAGGCACACGAGCTCAGTAGTTGTGGCGCTTGGGCTTAGCTGCCCCGAGGCATGTGGGAACCTAGTTCCCCAACCAGGGATCGAACCCACGTCCCTTGCATTGGAAGGCAGATTCTTTACCACTGGACCACCAGAGAAGTCCCTGTAATTATAAGTTTTTATCTTTACAAAGAAAACTGCCATAATCCTCCAAGATTTTCCAAGTTTGAGAATGTCTTCTCCCTTCTACTTCTTCCCTTCCCACTTTTTAAACTTGAATTTTGCCTGTTCACTTTGATTAGTGATTTTCAGTTTTAACTATGTCCGAGTTTTCTCTATCTACCTACCTACCTACCTATGAATGACAGATAAAAATTGTATATATTTAAGGTGTACAACATGATGGTCTGATATATGTATACATTGTGAAATGACCACCACAATCAAAGTAATTAACATACCCATCACCTCCCATAGTTACCTTGTTTGTGTGAGTGTGTGTGTGTATGGTAAGAACACTTGAGATCTACTCTTTATGCAAATTTCAAGTATACAATACATTATTACTAGCTATAGTCACCATGCTGTACACTAGGTCTCCAGAAATTAATCATCTTATAACTAAAAGTTTGTACCCTTTGATCAATATCTCCCCTTTTCCCCTACTTTCTAGCCTCTGATAACCACCAGTCTACTCTGTTACTATGAGTTTGACCTTTATTTTAAGAGTCCACGTGTAAGTGGTACCAGGCAGTATTTGCCTTATTTTACCTAGCATAATACCCTTCAGGTTCATCCACGTCATCTCACATGACAGGATTTCTGTTTTAAGGCTGAATAATATTCCTGTGGGGGGGTGCGGTATGGGTGGGTGTGTGTGTGTGTGTGTGTGTGTGTGTGTGTGTGTGTATGTGTGTGTGTTTACAGAGAGAGAGAGAGAGATTTTTTTGATCCAGTAATCTATTGATGGACACATGTTATTTGCATACGTTGGCTATTGTGAATAATGGTGCAATGAACATGGGAGTATAGATATCTCTTCAAGATAACGGTTTCATTTCCTTTGGATATACACCAAAAAGTGGGATTGCTGGATAAGAAAGGAATTTTTAAGGTTGCATAAATTTTCCTTAAAGAGTAGGTTGCTATTAATTGACTCAATTAAAAATGATTCGGGGCTTCCCTGGTGGCGCGGTGGTTGCGCGTCCGCCTGCCGGTGCAGGGGAGCCGGGTTCGCGCCCCGGTCTGGGAGGATCCCACGTGCCGCGGAGCGGCTGGGCCCGTGAGCAAAAAGATTCAAACACAATTTAAATGAATTTAAGCAAAAGAGCAAGTGACTAGGTTAGCTGAGAAGTTTAAATACAACTATATCCAGGGACCAAACCAATATTGGCAGCTTTCATTTTCTCTCTGTTTCTCCACTCTGCTCCTGTGTGTTAGTTTTCTCATAATACAAGACAGACTCCGTGAGGCCAGAGAAGATTACTATGTGTGGCTCCATGCTATACCCTAATCTAGCAGCTTCTGTAGAAGAAATCCTCTCTACCATCATCCATCAGTTGAGTGAAAGTCTCTTATTTGTCCTGCTTAGGTCAATGCCCACTCCTGAGCCAAACACTGTGTTTAGAAGAAGAGGTTACTGTGAAAGGCCAACCTTGGTTCATGTGCCATTACTGTGGCCAAATGAGTGAGCCCCTGGGAAATGTAGCCCATAAAAATCACAGGAAGGGGCTTCCCTGGTGGCGCAGTGGTTGAGAGTCCGCCTGCCGATGCAGGGGACGCGGGTTCGTGCCCCGGTCCGGGAGGATCCCACGTGCCGCGGAGCGGCTGGGCCCGTGAGCCATGGCCGCTGAGCCTGCGCG
>NC_041219.1:29172744-29224023 GCF_002837175.3 Physeter macrocephalus | reverse complement strand
GGAGCCTGTGCTCTGCAACGGGAGAGGCCACAACGGTGAGAGGCCCGCGTACAGCAAAAAAAAAAAAAAAAAAAAAAAGAATCACAGGAAGTAGAGGAGAGGCAGTTCTTGTAAAGAAAGGATGCTGGATAGAAAAAAAAAAAAAAAAGAGTCCAGTGTACTAGGAAAGCAGAACTTTGGGTAAACGATATTACCCCAGAACATTTGTATTCAAGTATTTAAGGAGCCTGTGACAATTAGTGCTCCTCCAAGTTGAAAGGTTTAGTGGGGAGGGAAAACACTAGCCTTCTGCCCTGGAACTAGTAACCTTACATCATGGGAATTTGCGTTGTGTTAACCTTACAACCTTATAGTTGTCCCATAGATCAACTCTTCTATTTTGCTCTTACCTCAGATAATATATTTAGCTCCTAGATATTCTGAGTATATCATCTGTGAGACAGGATAAGTGGACCCTAATATGGCATGCAGTCCTTTTCTAAAGCACTTTGAAATTCTGGGAAGACCGGGGTTATAGCATATGCTCCAGTGAGCCTGTTAAGATTACTCATAATGACTCTAGTCTATGTTTAGAACTCTTTCTGAAGTGAATAAACAGATGGTCAGCAGTGGCTAAAATTGAAAGTAGTTTAAAAAATGCTGAGAATCAATTACTTTAATACTCTCCAAGCTTAAAGGTCCTTTAAAAATGACTGGACAATATTTACTAAGAAACATGTTCCTTCTGGAATGAATTCAGCTCAAGGAGAGCAGATGTGCTGTAATATTCTGAGACGTGATGTGAAAAAAAATTACTGGTTTCACATCGATATCACAGAAGTCCTGAGGCATAATTAATTGATGATGATTGCTTCAGAAAGAGTCTGAGCCCAGACTCCACCAAAAAAGGGAAATATTTTTCTCATTAACTTTCTAATAGCACATATTACTCACAAGAAATTCACATGGATGGACATGCTACGTCTTGGAAAAGTGACCCATTTAGTAGTATTCTTGAGCCAGAAACAGCAAAATGGTGGGAAAGGCGAGTTTCAGGATTCTGAATCCTAGAAACTATGCCAGTAGGATTTTCTGAGGGCCAAGAAAAGACAGTGAATCAGCCAGTCCAGCTGTGAGAATGCAGCTGTGAGATTGCTGAAGGAAATGAAGTAGAAAGCAAGCTCATAAAATGGACACACCAACAAGCTGAGAGCAGTATTAGCATGCTGGAGGATAAAAATCAGTATTCAGAATGACTCTGGCAAGTAAGAGACTTGGGTCTAAGGAAAAAAAAAAGAAAAAATTTCAACAAGAACAGTCACAAATTGGTATGAAGAATCTGTAGGACCAACACAGGGCTGCAGGCAGAAGTTGAGTAGCAATGTATTGAACAATGTGGACCACACTCTAATTGAGAGTTTATGCTATATGGAAATTATCTTGTCCAACAAATTCATTTTACAGATGAAAAAAAGTCTTGCACAGAGAGCATGTTTCAATTGTCTCTTGCTATTTAACAAATTACCCTGAAAAACAGTGGCTTTAGAAAGTTGTTTGTTTGCCTGTAATTCTGCAATTTTGGCAAGGCGTGGCAAGGAAAGCTTGTCATTGCTCCACATGGCTTCAGATGGGGTGGTGCAACTATGATTAGAGAATACATCTACTTCCAAGACGGCCTCATTCATGGGCAGTCAAGCTGGTGTAGTTGGCATGGTCGGTTAGATCGGCGAGGGCTGTTGGCCGGGGATTTGGTCTCCTCCACAGGCCTCTCCATGTGGCTAGGTTGGGCTCGTGGAGAGGCCATGTGGAGCACAAATGTTCACAGCATGGCAGTCTCAGAGTAGAAATATTACATAGCAGCTGGCTTTACCCCAGAAAGTGGCGAGGTCTTCTTAAGGCTTAAGCCTGGAATGAGCAGTGTCACCTCTTCTGCATTCTATTAGTTAAAGCAGGTCTCAGCGCCAGCCCACATTCAAGGGGAGAACACCACACAGGGGCATGAATAAACAGGAGGCATGGTTCAATTTACCACAGATGAGATGTGACTTTTGTAAAGTTAACTGTATACTACTATCAATTAGAGTAAAATTTGACTCTAATATGTCTGTATAATAAAACATAGGGAAAAAAAGAGTATTGTTTTGCATGGCCAACACAGGAAAGAAAGAAAAAGAAAAGGAAGAGAAAAGAAAGAGGAAAATAGGCAGAAATTGTAAAACAATGATTCTGTTATAAGGACCATGTTCAAATCTCAGCTTCACAGCTTACAAGAAATCGGGAAATTTTGGAGATAAGTCTGAGGAAAGCAGTAATTACAACTGGAAGATAGGAAAATAAAATTTATGATGAAAACTTTAAAAAAATTATATAGCCTGAGAAAAGAAGACTGGAGAGTGACTTAATGATCCTCAAAGCCTGTATATGAACATTCACCACCAATTCCTATTCTCCAAGAAGAGAAAAAGAAGATATCTGTTTAAATTGATCATATAAGATTTAGGTTGAAACAACTTCCTGGAAGAGATGATGGATTAGAAAAAGGGGACACAAATTTTTCTTTCTATATGGGAAAGTTTTTCTCTCCCCTGGACAAAATGGAGCCCTCCATGATGACTCCCTCATGTTAAGCTGTGAAGCTCCTAGGGAGGGTGATGCTCTCTATAGATCAATTGTCTATATCTTCCCACCTGCATTATTATTAACCCTTTAATGCCACTGTCTTTGCTCCCTGCCCTACATCCCACCTATATCAAAGGTTCCTTGAGGGCAGGGACTACATCTTGATCTTCTTTTCTCAGAGCCTAAAACTTGCTCTTTAAAGAATATGTGCTTAATATATAAAGTGTTTAGATACCTTTGCCCATGCTAACTGATTGGATGCTAAGCACAGTGATTAAATAATTGTCCATTTATTCAATTCAATTGATATTCACTGCACATTGACTCTGTGCCAGGCACTACACTATATGCAATGATATACTGTGGTCAGCAAAACATAGTTTCTGTCCTTATAATATAGTAAGAAACTGTATGTATATATGGTTTTTTTAGGAAAACTATAGGATGATATGAGAGGTTAGGGGAACTATTACAGAATAGTAAGTGATTATATAAGCACAGGTTGTGGAATTGGGCGGACTGTAAGTTTCTTAATTTGAACACTAAGTTTTTTGATCTGTAAAATGGAAATAATAGAATCTATCTCATGAAATTGTTTCAGAATGTAACCTCGGTATAATGTCAGTGTCCACTGGACTCATTTTTGATTTTTGAATTTCTTTTTTGACCAGTTCTATTTGTAAAGATTAATTTTTCACAGAGGTCTTTATTTAAGAAGATTGATTTTTTATCTTAGAGGTCTTAAAAAACAAAGAGAAATTTTGCTTTTTTATTTTTTAGGTTAAAACTCATTATATCTTGCAATTACCAAACAGGTCCAATGAACTCTTTAAAATCTAACATATGGTATCTTAGAGATATTTTTCTCATATCTTCAATTACTTTGCTATGTCATCATCCTTGAAATTAGTTCATCATTACTGACCAATTATACTTAACTGTGATTTTTTTAAAGAATAAAATAATAAGAAAATGGAAGAATTATTAAATTACCTAGAAGCATATGCACTAGTGAAATAAATCACCACTGATATATCACTCTTCAGTTTCTTATTGTACTAAACAAAATGTTGAATTATCTTTCAAAAGGTATAAAAGATATAATAAAAACTATTTCTTTTGTTAAGATTTTTTTAACACAGTTGAGAGATTTGAGTATACAAGTCAAGTTCTGGAAACAAGAGCATTTAGAAAGGGGGAAGTAATACTTCATGTGGTACACATGACAACAAAGAAAAATAGTAAATGAATAATTAAGGTGCAGAAACACTCCCCTTGATCATCTTAAAATCTTTCCAGTCCTGGGCTGTGCTGGGCTCACAGTATGTTTTCAATAAACAATTGATTAACTGAGAGAAATGGACTCAAATCAATCCTTCGTGTCAGTAAAGTGGAATGATTAGAAATATGAATCTTGCAGCCCAATTATCCTGGGTTCTAATTCCTGTGCTGCCCCTTGACTAGATGTTTGACCTTAATCAAATTACCTTTCTGAACCTCAGTTTCATCATCTATAAAAGAGACAGTAACAGTATCTACCTCAGAAGACTGATATATGAGATAATGCAGGTAAAATACTTAGAAGAGTACTCAGTAAGTATTAATAGCTTCTTTTCTTTTCCCCCTGGTTAACAGATATTTTTCATCAGCATAGCAGTCAAATGTACAAAACCAAATGTCAACAGCATTAACACAATAGTCTCACATGACTATTTTTTCCTAGAGCAGAAGCTGGCTTTTCATTTATTGTTATGATTTATGATGGGATTACATTTGTCAAGGGAATGAATTTAAAATCTGGGCCTAACTTTTTTCTTAATAAACCAGGAAAGAGAGTTCCTTAGGAATCATCAAATGACACTGAATTATAGCTTATAAAATCAAAAGGGAAGGGCTTCCCTGGTGGCGCAGTGGTTAAGAATCCGCCAGTCTCGAATCCGTTCGAGCCCTTGCCCGGGAAGATCCCACATGCCATGGAGCAATTAAGCCCGTGCACCACAACTACTGAGCCTGAACTCTAGAGCCCGTGAGCCACAACTACTGAGCCCGTGTGCCACAACTACTGAAGCCCACGCGCCTAGAGCCCATGCTCCACAACAAGAGAAGCCACCACAATAAGAAGCCCGCGCACCGCAACAAAGAGCAGCCCCTGCTCGCCGCAACTAGAGAAAGCCCGCACACAGCAACAAAGACCCAACAGAGACAAAAATAAATAAATAAATATATATATAAATTTATTTTTTAAAAAATCAAAAGGGAAGAATAAAATTCTCTTTATCATATGAAAGGGATTACAGGAAAACCACCTAAAATTTGAAACTTTTTCAGGATAAACTTAATATAATGTATGTTCAACAGAAATGTTATAATATTCTTTTCCACTTGTACCAGCTCTTCTCCATGCTTAATAAAAACAAAGCTTGGGAAATTACACTATGTTTTTTTCAAGACATCTGCCAACTAGGTGAGAATAATAATAATGGTATTAATAATTATGATAATGATAGCTAGCACTTAATAAGCACCATAAGTATTTCACACGACTTATCTCATTGAAGTACCATACTGATATGATTATGTAATGGGATTACATATTTTAAAAAATGACACATAAATGGTTTTAGAAGTTGATCCCAAGAATAAGAAGGGTGCATGAGGTAGACATTGTGGTATGCCACCCAGATTCTTCTTCGCTGATGGACTTGTTGCTTCAGTTAGGAGAATACTAGGAATACTCTTGGCAGACAGCCTTACCCTATGTTAACACCTTTCAGGAATTACCTCAATCAGTCTTCTGCTGTCAGCCAGCCCCTTCCAGGATTGCCTCAGAAGCAGAGACCCTTGCCTGAAACCTTGCCCCAAACCATGCCCCTTCCAGGGTGGCCCCTATCCGATGACTGGTTGATGTGGGAGTATAAACACTTAGCCACCTAGGGCCAATTAAGGACAACCCCGAATGGCCATTCTAGCTTCAGAGCTCTTTGTGGGGTCAGCCGAGACTGTGGTTGGTGTGCACCACAGCTGGATTTATCCCTCTGCTTCCTTCCCCATGTTTCAACAAGCTTTAATCCCAAGGGCACTGCCTAATAAACATCCTGCATGCTAAGCTGTGTCTCAGAGCCTGCTGCCTGAGTAACCCAATTTGTAACACTGCAAGTACACTACCAAAAAAAAGCCATCTTTACTCACACAAAATATCTCACATCTTTAATAATTTATGTTACTACATTTAGTTATAATAAAATATGGAATCTCAAACAAGTTACATTATTCTTAGTCTTACTCTGCACATTTGTACAGCCTGTAGGTCGGAAGGTAGTCATGGTGTAGCTGTGCTTTGACACGCATAGCACTAGTTCCAGCTTACAGTTGTAGGTGAATATTGGGAAACAAAATTTGTCAGACTGATAACTGATCCTCTTAACCAAAATAAAATCAAAATAAAGAAAAGTAGGATCTTCTTCTGGAATAAAGGACAATTGTAAGAAATACATTCTGATTGGGGAAAATTTTAATTACAGAAATTTTATAAAATCAAAAAGGAGGGGGCTTCCCTGGTGGCGCAGTGGTTGAGAGTCTGCCTGCCGATGCAGGGGACACGGGTTCGTGCCCCGGTCCGGGAAGATCCCACATGCCGCGGAGTGGCTAGGCCTGTGAGCCATGGCCGCTGAGCCTGCACGTCCGGAGCCTGTGCTCCGCAACGAGAGAGGCCACAACAGTGAGAGGCCTGCGTACAAAAAAAAAAAAAAAAAAAAATCAAAAAGGAATGATACACCTCTTTCCTCACCTCAGCCCCTGTCCCCTTCCCCAGAGGTAATTGCTGTTGGTTTGGTGTGCATTATTTCCAGAACTTTTTCCATGGCTACTTATTTATAGGTGTGCATATGTTTGAATATGAATTTTTAATAAAAACGGAATTTACTCTGTGTATTGCTCAGCAACCCACCTTATGGAAGGTAATCTGCTTTACTCAAACTACTGACTTAAATGTTAATCACATCTAAAAATACCTTCACCACAACATCTAAACTGGCATGTAACCAAACATCTGGGCACCATAAACTAGCCAAGTTTAAACATAAAATTCATCATCACAAATCCACTACTTGTCAATTTGGTACTCTTTAAACCATACCTGATATCTAAACAAAGATAATAACAAGTGTCTTAGTTCAGGCTGCTATAACAAAGTATCCTAGACTGGGTGGCTTATAAACAACAGAAATTTACTTCTCATAGTTTTGAAGTTCGGAAGTCTGAGATCAGTGTGCCAGCATGGTCAAGTTCTGGTGAGACTGCTCTTCCAGCAACTCTTCCACTTACTAAGTGCTGATTTCTTGTATCCTCACATGGCAGAAAGCAGGAAGGGATAGGAAGCTCTCTTGTGACTCTTATAAGGACAGTAATCCCATTCCTGAGGGCTCTATCATCATGACCCCATCTAATCCTAATCCCAAAGGACCCATCTCCTAATACCATCACATTGGGAGGCAGGTTTTCAACATATGAATTTTGGAAGGACACAAACATTCAGTCCATAATAATAAGGTTATACTTCCAGCTAATATAATACAACTATACTTTGTTCAACTGAAAAAGCACTAATGCTTTCTCCAAAAGATGATGCAAAGTTCCTGGGTGATGTTCACTCTTCTTGATACCATACAACTTAAATATTACAGTGTGAAGTCAATACATCTAATGTTATATGATGAGGATAAGTGAGAGAAGAAAACAAAGATACTTGCTAAGAATACACACACACACATATTCATAATAAAATAAGGAAGAAATACTCATGACAATTACAATTCTTATTATTACTGGTCATGTGGTCACAGCTGGTATTAATTTATTCATTTTAATAAATTTATTTTATTTTATTTATTTTTGGCTGTGTTGGGTCTTCATTCCTGTGTGTGGGCTTTCTCTAGTTGCAGCGAGCGGGGGCTACTCTTCTTTGCGGTGCACGGGCTTCTCATTGCGGTGGCTTCTCTTGTTGCAGAGCACGGGCTCTAGGCACGTGGGCTTCAGTAGTTGTGGCATGTGGGCTTAGTAGTTGTGGCTCGTGGGCTCTAGAGCGCAGGCTCAGTAGCTGTGGCGCACGGGCTTAGTTGCTCCGCGGCATGTGGGATCTTCCTGGACCAGGGCTCAAACCCGTGACCCCTGCATTGGCAGGCAGATTCTTAACCACTGCGCCACCAGGGAAGTCCCACAGCTGGTATTTAGAATACATTCTTCCACTCCCTATTCTGTATTTCCCTTGTCCTCAGCAAGCACCTCAGCTGGTCGTGGTTCTTTACCAGGTAGATAACTCAAACTTTCATTCCTAAAGGGTCTGTGTCATTACTAGTCCTGCCTGAATTAGGTTGCTGTAGTTTTCCATCAACTTTGATCACAGGGCATGGTAATAATAAGAGATACCCTAAGAGATCTGTATGCCAGACATACACTTCCTTACCTCCACTGTGAAGTAGTAGTCCAATTTCCCTTTGGTTTTCAAGATCAGTCACCCCAGCCAACATAGTAACTCTCTTCTTTGCCTGTTTAGAGGCATGAGGAGCCCAAAGTAGCCAGGTGGCAATCTTAACTTCCAATCCATTGTTGTGTCTCCTGGTAAAGTTATTCTTCCATTTAAAACTAAGACCTCTAGGCCAGCAGAGTATGAGCTCATGAGGACAGGAAGAAAAAACTCTGCTAGTGGGTCACCAGGGGAAAAATGGTACTGCTCCCATTTCCACCCCTTGATTCCTGGACCCATGAATCCTGGCTATGGGAGAACAGCAGAAAGTACAGAGCACATACAGCCTCCTGCTGAACATTGTCCTAGTCCTACAAGATGCTGCCACCTAGCTGGCACTATAACTGAGGCTTCAAAGGGCCATTCCGCCATTCTATGAAGCCAGCTGCCTCAGGATGATGGGAAACATGGTAAGACCAATGAGTTCCATGAGCATGGTCCACTGTCACACCTCATTTGTTGTAAATTAAGTTCCTTGATCAGAAGCAATGCTGTATGGATACCATGACAGTGGATAAAGCATTCTATATGTCTATGGATGGTATTTTTAGCTGAAGCACTACATGCAGGGAAGGCAAATCCATATCCAGAGTGCCTATTCCAATAAGAACAAAATGCTGCCCCTTCCATGATGGAAGTTGTCCAATGTAATCAACCTGTCAGCAGGTAGTTGGCTGATCACCCGGGGGAAGGATGCCATATCGGGACTCAGTGTAGGTAGCAGACTGAGCACTCAGCAGTGGCCATAGCCAGGTCAGCTGTGGTGAGTACAAGTCCATGTCACTGAGCCCAGGCATAACCCCCATCCCTGCCACTATGGCCACTTTGTTCATGAGCCCATTGCGCAATGACAGAGGTGGCTCAGGAAAGAGGCTGACTGGTATTCACAGAATGGGTCATTCTATCCACTTGATTATTAAAATCCTCAATTAATAAAAAAATAATAAAATTAAATAAAATTAAAAAATAAAATCCTCCTCTCCTGAGGATATACTTTGGTGAACATTCACATGAGACACAAATAACTTCACATTTTCACGCATTCAGAGAAATCTACCCATATACCTCCTCCCCAAATGTCTTTGTTACCACTTTTCCAGTCGCGCTCCTTCCAAGTCTCTGACCATCCAGCCAAACCATTGGCCACAGCCCATGAGTCAGTGTATAGGTACACATCTGGCCATTTTTCCTTCCAAGAAAAATGAGCAAGCCGGTGTGCTGCTTGACGTTCTGCCCACTGGGAGGATTTCCTTTCCCCACTGCCCTTCAAGGATGTCCCAGAAAGGGGTCGTAGTACTGTAGCTGTCCATTTTCAAGTAGTGCCTGCATACTGCACAGAATCATCATAAACCAGGCCTAAGATTTCTCTTCCCCTATCAACTGATTGTAGGGAACTCCTGATGAGGTCACAGGCACAGGCTGGGAGAAGGAAGGTAATAAAGTAGAAGTGGGAATCCTTTTACATTTATACTATAAATCTAGCTCATTCATTTTATCATTGTATTCCATTTTATCATTGTACCATAATACAACCATCCCACTGCAATGGGCTTTTAGCTTGTCTTCACTTTTATTTTTTCCTTTTAAAATGGTCCAGGGGATTTAATAGGGATTGCACTGATTCTGTAGATTTCCTTAAGTAGTATAGTCATTTTTACAATATTGATTCTTCCAATCCAAGAACATGGTTTATCTTTCCATCTGTCTGTGTCATCTTCAATTTCTCTCATCAGCACCTTATAATTTTCAGAGTACAGGTCTTTTGCCTCCTTAGGTAGGTTTATTCCTAGGTATGTTATTCTTTTTGATGCAATGGTAAATGGAATTGTTTCCTTAATTTCTCTTGCTGAATGCATATATCATATGATATCACTTTTAGGTGGAATCTAAAAAAATTATACAAATGAACTTATTTACAAAACAGAAAACAGACTCACAGACATAGAAAACAAACTTACGGTTACCAAAAGGGAAAGGCTGGGGGAGGGATAAATTAGGAGTTTGGGATTAACATATACACACTACTATATATAAAATCATCAACAAGGACCTACTGTATAGCACAGGGAACTCTACTCAATATTCTGTAATAACCTATATGGGAAAAGAATCTGAAAAAGAATGGATATATACATACGGATAACTGAATCACTTTGCTGTACACCTGAAACTAACACAACATTGTAAATCAACTACACTCTAATATAAAATAAAAATTAAATTAAAAAAATGTTCCAGGGGGACTCCCCTGGTGGTCCAGTGGGTAAGATGCCACGCTTTCAATGCAGGGGGCACGGGTTGGAAAAAAAAGTGTTCCAGGGAATGAATATATATATATATGTATATGTATATATATACACATATATATACATATATATATGTATATATATGTATATATACCCTTGTGCACTTGTGAGATTCCCATAAAAATTAGTAATAGAAGTAGAAAATAAAATATTAACTGTGGCAACTATATTGCCTACCCTGAAACAAACAAAGATGCATCAAGATACTTAAACAACCATTTAGAAATCTATTACAGGTATCCCTGACCACTCAGAAAAGAAACTAATGAAATTCTCAAGAAAATGTGTGTGTGTGTGTGTGTGTGTGTGTGTGTGTGTGTGCATGCATGTATGGCACAAAATGAGGCCTCAATAAATGGTGTGCATGTATATATACATACGTATGCATATATGTATACACACATATATATATATATCTTCTGCTTCAGCTAAGTATCTCATAAAATCTAATAATGACAAAATATATATCAAATATATATTGGAATCTATATTTAAATATAGAGAGACAGAAAATAACTCTTACTATGCTTTATTTTTGATAAAATCTCTAAAGAATGACCAGAGAGAGAGAGAGAGAGAGAGAGAGAGAGAGAGAGAGCGAGAGAGAGAGAGAGAATCTACAGTTGACACTTGAACAACACACGAGTTAGGGGCATCAACTCTTTGT
The DNA here is from genome assembly GCF_002837175.3 of Physeter macrocephalus. Lineage (NCBI taxonomy): Eukaryota > Metazoa > Chordata > Mammalia > Artiodactyla > Physeteridae > Physeter > Physeter macrocephalus. The sequence goes on along the minus strand of NC_041219.1, from coordinate 29,212,931 downwards.
GTAAGAGAAAAGCTGCATATAAATTACAGTCAGCCCTCAGTATCCCAAGTTCCTCTGTATCCACGGTTCAGCATCTGAGGATTCAACCAACCTTGGGTCATGTAGTACTGTATTATTTACTACTGAAAAAATCCACATATAAGTGGACCCACACAGTTCAAACCCGTGTTGTTCAAGGGTAAACTGTACATATTTTATCACCTGTTTATACTATTGAGCTAACATTTAAACCAATACAGGAGCAATTCTTTTCACCCACAATTTTGAGGTGGATTAGCAATTATTTTCACCCAATGAATTTTGGGTATTCAACAGTTAGAATATAGTCCAACTTAATTAAATTCTTCTGTTTGGGACTTCCCTGGTGGTCCAGTGGGTAAGACTCCGCACTCCCAATGTAGGGGGCTTGGGTTCAATCCCTAGTCAGGGAACTAGATCCTGCATGCATGCCACAACTAAGAGTCCACATGCCGCAACGAAGAGTCCACATGCCGCAACGAAGATCCCGCGTTCCTCAACTAAGACCCAGCACAGCCAAAATAAATAAATAAACAAATAATTTTTTAAAAAATTCTCTGTTCACTGCAAACACAGCTCCACAAATTACCTACTCGATCAGTTAGGTATTTAGTACTCTCTGATGATTGCTTCTATCCCAGGAGACGATCCAATCTTGGGGATAGTTATTTAAAGAATGCATTTCAAATTCAGTAGAAGTCTTATACTTATGCATAATAATAGATCTTTTCTAACTTTGCCAAACTAGTGATCTTAACAATTTATACTTTATAAGTCAAAGAAACTCATTCCATTCTAGCCAAGAATATAATTTTTCAGTTTCTTTTATGAAGGACTTATAAGTTTCATACTTTGGTGGCTGATTATATTTCATTTCACTGAACTGAAAATAGCCATCTCATAACATGGACAACTAAAATGTGTATCTCTATTTACAATTCATTGAGTTAATAGAGATTTCACCTCTTACTCACAGAGCAAAAACTTCAGGCAAAGTGCTTTAAATCTTTGTCAATTTCAAAAGAAACCAACCTCCAAGCTAGACAGGGGTCTCTTCTTTGTTGGGCCTTCTGCAAGCCCAGGCTGATTGTTACTCACAAAACGTTACACGTGAGTCACGTTGTGAAAAATTGCTCCACATTTTAAAAAAATAGCTTAAATTCCATTATCTGAGATTTTATTAGGGGTCTTTAAAGCCTTTCAGTCTTATTTAAAAAAATCTCTTAAAATACAAATTCCTGGGAGAGTTAATCACTTAAGCCAAGAGAGCAGCAATCATCTTCATTAAATAATTTAGAAATGAGATGCAGGGATTGGGCAAGGAGATAAAATCAAGAAAGGAGGTGGCCAGAGAGCCAAAAAACAATTTTTGGCATATTCTACAATATTACCAATAATCTACCCTCATAAGATTTCAGGTAATAAATGAATCATAAATATAAGCCCATACTAACTTAGTTAGGCTTGGATATGAATTTATCTTCTAAAGTATTTCAAAATATCGATCTGATAACTCTAGACAATACCTTATTTATAGATAGCTCTTCTCTTAGACACACTTTCTTTTCAACTCATGAACTTTCTATACCTTGTTCCTTCTAGAAATCATCAACACTTGGCTAACTCTGGAGAATGGATCTTCTGTTATTCTCCCATCCCCCTAGAGTTAACCATTATCTTTACTTTCATCATAATCATGTCCTTGCTTCCTTTAGTTTTACCACTCATGTATGTATCCTTAAATAATATAATTTAGGTTTGTCTATTTTTGAACTTTATAGAAGTGGAATCATACTATATGTATTCTCTTTTGCTCCATATTGTTGCTTATAGCTATACTTGTGCATTTTCATTTCTGCCTAATTTTCCATTTTCTAAATATCCTTTAATTTATTCCTCCATTGTACAGTCGATGGATATTTATGATGTTTCCATTTGGGGACTACTAAGAACAATGCTGTTATGAATACTGTTAAACATGAACTCTGATAAACATAAGCACACAGTACATTCCTAGGAGTGGAATTCTTATGTCATAGGATATGAGTATCTTCAAATTTACTTGATGATGCAAACTAATTTCCAAAGCAGTTGTGCGAATTTACACTGCCATTAGAAACCTATGAGCGCTCCGGCTGCTTCCTCCCCTGGCCAGTCCTTGATATCGTCAGATGTACTAATTTTCGCAAATCTGGTAGGTGTGTAAAGGTATCCCACTAATCTACACAGCCCTGACAGAAATGAGGTTGAGCATCTTTTTCATAAATTTTATCAACCATCTGGATATCCTTTATTGTGAAATGGTGAAATGTTATGTTTAGTGATTTCTGTGACTTGTTTAAGGGCATTTAACCCTTGAGGTATTCTCCTGTATTGTCTCCCAATAGCTTTATAGTTTTGACTTTCATATTTAAGTCATTAATCTACCTGGTATTGATTTTTGTCTATGGTATGAGGTAGAAGTCAATTTCATTTTTTTCCATAGAGATACCCAATTGTTCCAGCACCAATCCTCCAGAGCAAGAAAAGAGGCTTCTGAGTTGTTTTTCTTTTTCTTTTAATCCAAGTGTAGGAAACCTCTAGACCTTGACTCAAATGTTTTCAGCTCACAGAGAAGGTAACAAGAAGGAGTTCAATTTATTCCAATAGTTGTTAAAACTCAAAAGAGTTTTCTTTATGTTGTTAGTTGTAATAATTTAAGAAAGGCTAAATGTGGAAATAGGATTTTCTATCTAAAACTGAGATTTCACACGCCTAATTTATAGTATAGAAAATAGGCTTGGGACTTAAACAATCTGGTGGTTAGGACTCCGTGCTTCTACTGCAGGGGGCACAGGTTTGATCCCTGGTCAGGGAACTAAGATCCCGCATGCCCTGTGTCACGGCCAAAAAAAAAAAAAAAAAGAAAAAGAAAATAGGCTTAACTATATTAAAAATGAAAGAAAATTATCCATAAATTATTCCTGGGCTTATAACATTTAACCTAATTCAATTCAACAAACACTTGAGAAGTAAAATATAACATTTATTTTATGCCTAAAGGATATGCATATTTACTTCTTTGCTTATTTATTTATTTTCACCATATTTGCAAATAAATTGAGTTTTGAGGTTTTTTACACTCAAGGCTTTGGCAGAATTTAGGTTATATCTCTATCTCATAAACTTTATCCTATTGGCATGGCATCTTTGTATTGAAATCTTCTCTACAACATTACTGCCCAATGGCCAACTATTTGAAGAGCTCAATATTGAACCAAGTTTAACCAATCCCTATTTTTTCCATTCACTGAATAAAATTCAACTTGGAGGGTGCTTCCAGAAGAAGCCTGATCCTTCTTCCTCCTCTTGACTCTTCCAGTCTTGCCTTCTTCAGACTAAACAACATTAAGATTCTTTCATTCTTCCTTGATGTCCTAATTTCATATCCCCTCATCACCCTAGCTCTTCTGAAGGAAGGGGCTGATCATAAAATTGACTAGCAGAAAGTAGAATAAACTGTCACCTTCTTTACCTCAGATATAATACTTTCATTAATGTATTTCCTTTTTTAAAGTTTTATTTATTATTTTTTTTGGCCGCGTCGGGTCTTAGTTGCAGCACGCGGGAACTTCGTTGAGGCACGCGGGATCTTTCGTTGCGGCTTCCGGTCTTCTCTCTAGTTGTGGCATACGGGTTTTCTCTTCTCTAGTTGTGGCGCGCAGGTTCAGAGCACGTGGGCTCTGTAGTTTGCAGCACTCAGTCTCTCTAGTTGAGGCACGCAGGCTCAGTAGTTGTGACGCGCGGGTTTAGTTGCCCCACTGCGTGTGGGTCTTAGTTCCCTGACCTGCATCCCCTGCACTGGAAGGCGGATTCTTTACCATTGGACCACCAGGGAAGTCCCAATGTATTTCCTTTTTTTGAAGCCACTTTCCACTGTTTTTGTATGCCATCTACAACTAGCCAAAATAATGGCATAAAATTAAATGTTTACTTTTTAACACTATCAAATAGCATTTTTTTCACATTTAAAAAGTGACTGAGTCTAATATTTCTACATTTCTCTCATTCTTAAAAAATAACCTCAGTTATGTTGCTTATGTACTTATAGATGATCCCAAATGGTTTAAAATACATACACATTTCTTGAGAGGAAACAGAACCACTTCTAGTATAACATGTATCTAAGAGACTTTTATATTTCACTCTTCAGGTAAAGATTTTTTTGGTCACTTTGTTTTCTTCACTATTTTTTTTTTAAGTGGAACAAGGAAAATTCTGTTTCTCTGCTTAGTCACAGTTCTCAGCATGTGAAGGGGACAACACCTTTTCCCCTTTTGAAAGTTTTTTTTTCTAGCATAGCCAATTATAATTTTGAAGTCTTTCCTTTATTCAACTGTAGAGGGTCTTTTCTTTTTGAAGAATTATGACTGATGATCCAAGAAAACTCAATTATGCCTAGCAAAATTCCATTATCTAATTTCCCAAGGGTTACTAGTGAGCCCTGCTACACAAGAACTCTGTTTTAAAGCAGTTCCACGTGTATGCCTGTTTCTCCCTTGTGTCCTCCATGACTGGGAATTACCTCTTTGAAAAACATAATGCCATGCTGAATGTGCATTTTTCATCAAAATGTGGCCTGTTACTAGGCTGGTATCTGTGCTCCACATTCAACTAACCCTTTGGCCAAATTCACACCCACATATTTTGGACATTCTTCTGGCCTAAAGCTGCACCCAGAGCATCTGTTCTGTGAAAAGGATTAATGGAAAAAAATGTGTGTGCAGGTCAGGAGCCAGCTTAGTGACTGCACTTCCCCCTTCTGATGCTTGATCAGCCCACAAAATGTGTGAGACCACTATCAGCCACATGGAGTCTATGGCTCACTTTAAATCTTAAAATTTTTAAATTTATAGATGGGAAAACAACAAGAAAAAAATAACTTAGAGAACATTTTGTTTTAGTTCTTGGCCATTTGATAACCTCTTAGGGTTTCTAATATTAGACTCTTAAAGAAAGTCTTTTCCTTAGGATATTCCATTATAATCAAGAATCTAAGAAAAGTTTGGGTTTTTTTTCCCCACAAGTGTAAAAAACAAGGAAAATACTATTTTAAATCTTAAAACTGAGGAGGGGACCTCCCTGGTGGCGCAGTGGTTGCACGTCCGCCTGCCGATGCAGGGGAACCGGGTTCGCGCCCCGGTCTGGGAGGATCCCACATGCCGCGGAGCGGCTGGGCCCGTGAGCCATGGCCGCTGAGCCTGCGCGTCCGGAGCCTGTGCTCCGCAACGGGAGAGGCCACAAAAGAGGAAGGCCCGCATACCACAAAAAAAAAAAAAAAAAAAAAAAAAAACTGAGGAGGAAAAAGCTTATGTACATTTTCCTTTACCCAGAACTCTTTCTTTTCCTCATTTCTCTGCATCACCTCTAGAAAAAAATAAATAAATAAATAAAGGTAACCAATTATCGGAAGTGGAACTTAACATATATTTAAGAAAAATGTATTTTGGGGACTTCTCTGGTGGTCCAGTGGTTAAGAATCCGCCTTCCAATGCAGGGGGTGCAGGTTCGATTCCTTGTTGGGGAACTAAGATCCCACATGCCACAGGGCAACTAAGTCCATGCGCCACAACCAGAGAGAAGCCCACGTTACAATGAAGAGCCTGTGCACTGCAACAGAAGATACAGTGTGCCACAACTAAGACCAGACGCAGCCAAAAATAGATAAATAAATAAATACTTTAAAAAATAATAATAAAATAAAATGAAATATCAATTACTAAAAAAATGTATTTTAAAAATATTGATATGGATATACCTTGTTTTTTTAAAAAAATTAATGCCATGCATAAAGAGGACACTAAAGACTGATGAATAGATATTATTCTAAAAATCTCCCAAGTTATACTATTTATATAAATCCTCAACCAAATTTCCCTCTTGTATATAGAGTTAAATGGTCATAAAGATGACTAAAGAGGGACTTCCCTGGTGGCGCAGTGGTTAAGAATCCACCTACCAATGCAGGGGACACGGGTTTGATTCATAGTCCAGGAAGATCCCACATGCCTCGCAGCAACTAAGCCCACGTGCCACAACTACTAAGCCTGCGCTCTAGAGCCCGCGAGCCACAACTACTGAGCCTGCGCACCACAACTACTGAAGCCCATGCACCTAGAGTCCGTGCTCCACAAGAGAAGCCACCGGAATGAGAAGCCTGCACACCGCAACGAAGAGCAGCCCCCACTCGCCGCAACTAAAGAAAGCCCGTGCACAGCAATGAAGACCCAACGCAGCCAAAAATAAATAAATAAAATAAGTAAATTTATTTTTTTTAAAAAGATGACTAAAGAAGTCTCACGTAGTTATGCCTAAGGAGATGGCTTTAGGGAATATATAGCGAGAACTACTCTGTTATAAGCAAAGATATAACATTTCTCTCTATCCTCCTACTATATACCAGGGCCATTTGCCACCCAGGCAATAAGGAGCCAACACCTTCAGACATCCTGCAGTAGAACCCTGTTGGTGACCTTGACTAGTTAGTTGTCCTTCACAGCATTCTGTGCCTGGAATAGCTACTATGATTGCCTCTCATTTTCCCTTCCAGTCTATAAAAACAGAATTGAGTTTCCTCCCCACTGTGTCACTCCCCACACTTAGGGAGGCAAGAACAGAACCTAAGAACTGGTCAATAAATGTGGCAGAGGTTAACAGAAGAAGTTACAGAAACACTGACAGAACTTTGCAAGAAAGCAGTTTCAACTACAATGCATCCCCATAGCACTGGCCAAAGACATAGTGAAAGTAATGCCACAGAAAGGAACTAAAGTAAAAGAGTAAATACTAATTCCTCAAGATATGGCTTTAGTTCCCAAGCCAGCAGAATTCAAGTGTAATTTTGGTTTATTGTGTATGTTGTGACATGTGATCTTTCATTAAACCATTCATATCCACTAACCTCTGAACTTATTTCTTAAAAAAGGAAACAAGGGTCTACACAAAATGACACTGATTATTTTAAATAGTTTTCACTATTTTTTTCATCGTTTTAATTTAAATCCACACCTTTCAAAGGTTAGTGAGCCTGGATGAGATGTAGAAGGAACAAATCTACGTTTGCTTTTTTTTTAGGTAACCAAGTAGAAAAGACAGCAGCTTTGCTGAAAAGTATTATCCCAGAGCACCCCCTTATGGCAAAATGCACTAAGGAAAGTGCTTCATGGAAAAAGTCAAAAGTGTTTCAAATCTTCAATATAAAAAGGTAGATACTGCTTTTCCACCCTTAAGACCTTTTCTCCTCTTTTGATGGGAAATTAGAAACCCCCTTAGCGACTTCCCTGGTGGTCCAGTGTTTAAGACTCCGCGCTTCCAATGCAGGAGCAGGTTTGATCCCTGGTCCGGGAACCAAGATCCCACATGCCGTGCAGCCAAAAAATAAAATTAAAAAATATAAAAAGAAAGAAATCCCCTTGGCACTCAAAAGAACAGTCTCAGTTCACTTTATAAGTAGATTCATTTACTACTTCAAAAGTTAATTTTTTTTCATTCTATAATAACATGGAACCCTATACTTTAGATTCATTCAATCATGGCAAACCTAAACAAACCCAGTTTTTATACTCCTGATGAGCTTAATTCCCAGATGGATTCTTATATCACCAGTTGGACTTGAAGTATTTTGTGACATGTCATCTTTCATTAAACCATTCACATCCACTAACCTCTGAACTCCTCTTGTATGCCAGCTTCAGAGCCCGTTCATGTTATGAGCACCATCTGAGCTGTTATTCACTGAACACGATCATTGATTCTTATTGTTAAGATCATGAATGACTCCAGCTATAAACATGGTTTTCTTGAGGGGTCTTGCTGCAGCTGGATAAACAAGAGATGAGAGAATAATTCTGAACCAAGCAGGCAAATGTTTATAATAATTCAGCATGACAGGAAATTCACACATAACTTCTGTATTCTGGTTTTTTTTTTAACACATTATTTAGACTTTACAAGTATTCTGTAAGTTAAGAATAAGTCTCTATGTTCTTATATTAAACGTCAGAAAAAGGCATTCAAATTTAAACGTATGACAGAGCTTGGTTTAATAGTATCTTTAAATGCTGATCAAGAGAATAATAGGAGATATTGAGTTTTCCTTTCCCTTTGAGAAAACATTGTTAACCTATGACCATGCTATCCTGAAGACACAATATATACCCCATCATAGCAGTGTTCCAAAAAGGTCAGCCCTAACTAAAGAAGCCTGAGCCCTACAGAGTTAGATGAGATCTAGGTGTTAAACATGGGACCAAAGCCAGGGGATGGTGACTTGAGAAACAGGCTCACGGGTAAAAGACTAAATACCAGGTTAGAGGGGGCAAGGGCAGAAGGGATAACTGATAGACAAAAGCCCCAAACCAAATGTCCAAACCAGCTGTTCCCCACCATGAGTGGGCCAGCTGCTGCCACGGCTTGGGTCCTCATGAACAGAGTTGGGGCAGTGTATCCTCCCCAAAGCAAGCAGGAGTGGGCATATCCTGAGAGGTAAGTCCAATAAACACTCTTAAGGACTTCTAAGGAACAAAGCAGGTAAACAAGGTCAAGCAGGTCCAATGGGCAGGAAACATGACCTAGAGCCAGAAAAGGGGCCACAGTAGGCCCTGGGGAATGACTGTGAACAAAGCTTCGCCTTGTTTTGGTTGTTGCATAAGGCTGGATAAAAGGTACAGGGTGAGGGTGAGAAAGACAGAGACTGGGAGATTGAGAAACTATTTAGCCCTGAGTTGGAATTTTTTAAACGTTTGTTTCCTTCTCTTCCCCCTACCAACATGTCCCAGCACTCAAAACAGAACATAAATTGTGGAATACTTACCTTCTCTTTGCCTACAAGGTCTATTATGACTTCAAATCCCTCTCACTGTTTATTATTTCAAAGAGAAAATTTCTTTTCCCTAAAATCAATCCGGTGGGTTGGTCATAACCTAATCCTTGGCCCTTTCGAGAAATGTTAGTTCCAGGAAACTCAAGGTCTCTTGAAGCCTCTTTTAACCAGTGATGAAACTTGCTTCATTCGAACGTACCTCACCTGTCCCAGCCTTGGCCTTGAAGATGACTGTACATCCAACTGAACGTCAAGCACTAGGTAGCTGAAAAGCTGCTCTAATTTCAGTGGTCTGCCCCTCCACCAGCAATGATGGCTCCTTATTCCAGAATGTCCCGGTTATTACCATAAGGGTCCACTAGAGGTCACCTTACTGTCACTTGCAATGGACGGGGAAATTGCAGAGCTTCATTTCCCCTAAAAAAGGTTATGAAAACAGGAATAAAGACGCAGACGTAGAGAATGGATTTGAGGACACGAGGAGGGGAAAGGGTAAGTTGGGACGAAGTGAGAGAGTGGCATAGACTTATATACACTACCAAATGTAAAATAGATAGCTAGTGGGAAGCAGCCGCATAACACAGGGAGATCAGCTGGGTGCTTTGTGACCACCTAGAGGGGTGGGATAGGGAGGGTGTGAGAGAGACCCAAGAGGGAGGAGATATGGGGATATATGTATATGTATAGCTGATTCACTTTGTTATAAAGCAGAAACGAACACACCATTGTAAAGCAATTATACTCCAATAAAGATGCTAAAAAAAAAAGGTTATGAAATAGTGTTGGTATTGAAGTTGTAAAAAAAAATATAATAGCAAATTGGAAATAAATTGTCTTTCCCATGCCACAGTGCACAGTGCTCCAAGAATTTCAAACATATGAGGCTAAAAATGCGCATGGAAATTATGGAAAAGTGGGAGGAAATCAGTTTATTGTTTCTCAAAAGCCACATTCACTACTTATTCCTTCATGTTAGATCAGAACCCATGTGACTCTAGAATGACACTAGAGCAGACAGGTTCCTAACTTGGAGATGGAACACTCATGGGTATCAGAAGGTCTGTGAACCTCTAAAATTATGCATTTTTCTGAGGACAGAAAGATTCTCAAAGAGGTTTCAGAGATGAGAGAGAGAGAGAGAGAGAGGGAAATTCAGAACCACTGAAAAATGACTTTTTTCCCACTCTTTATGACACCAAAGAAAATTCAAGCAGAAATTTGGACTCAGATACCCCCTCCAACGCTGACTACCTCAGCCAGAGACAGATCAAGGAATTGACGTTTGAGACCCTGTTCTTTAGAAAAAGCCTGAATGACAGAACTGAAAGGCTAGCAAAGCCTCAGCATTCACCACCGAACTAAAAGTTACAGAATAAATGATAATTGTTGATGGTTAGGGCAGAATGCAGGTTGAAAACAAAAGGAAGATAAATGAGAATGGCTCACCAGGACCTGAAACCCCGGGCCCTGGGGACAAATGGGGATCATTGACAGAGAAAAAGGGGTGGAAACCCCCAGTGTGATGCAGATTTGTTTGAAGCTGAGTGACCAGCTCCTTGAGATGGGGCTCCCCACAGGACAGCTCACCCCTCCCCCACAGCCCTGTGTGAGCTCACAATACCGAGCCTTCTGATGGCAGTTGCCTCATAGGGATTTAAACTGATCAAAACGGAAAGCTTTGGATGAGCGGAGCCGAAGTCTGCCATCAGTGTGTAGTTTGAGAATTCAGAAAGGTCTGAAGTGTGGGCAGGTGAGGCTGATGGGAAAAAGAATTCAGAGAACTGTGATTTCTTTCTGTTCCTTTAGGGATTGAAGATTTGGGCTTTGATGTGTGCTTAAACCATCTCGGTGGAGTTCGGAGTTTAGGATGTATTAGAAAATAAAGGCCTTTGTTTTTTACTGTTATTCCTGACCCTTCCCATCTATAAACTAAAAGTGACTTATTAACAATATCTAGCAAAAATCCTGTCCATTTGAAGATGGGGCTACATATCCTTGTACCTAACTACTCTCCCTAATCCTTTGGGCAAAAGACCATGTTCTTTTGTTTTAGCACTGGGCTCCATCAGAACTGGCCAGGCTTAAGGAAAGAACTGGGTTTTATACTATGTCTTAAAAGCAAGCAAACTGGAAATCCTAGAGTGAAATCATCTCAAACTAGAGGCATAGCCCAGTTTTGGAGCAGTATGCCATCCATAGCGTCCTAAAGATACCAACCAGTTCTTTTTAAACCAAAGGATCGAACAGGCATCACTGTCTGCAAGCCCTCTGGGGAAAATGAGCCGAATTTATACTTTCAAGCCAGTGACATCCAGTAGGCTACACAAGCAAGTAGAAACAGAACCAAAAGACTGCAAGACTGATTCCAGCTCCAAAACAAGTTCTATGATCTTACCTTCTCTCTACCACAGATAATCCATTTGACCTGACACGCAGTGTATTACAGAGCAAAGATTTAAAGCCCGGGCATTCATCCTTTGGGAACTCTTGAGTTCTAAATGCCAATGTAGTCACTTTCTAGTTGGGTGATTTTGAAGTTATTTAACCTGTTTCCTCACCTGTAAAATGCGAATAATAAGATCTAACTTGTAAGGATTAGGGTCGTGTGTGTGTGTGTGTGTGTGTGTGTGTGTGTGTGTGTGTGTGTGTGAACTATCCCAGCCTCCCTCTCAGATGAGAGGGTAAGACAAAATACCATGTACTACACAGAAAGCACCTTAAAAAAAAAAAGTACTATATAAAGTACTATCCACAATAGTGATGTAAAGAATATTGAGGGCTCTCTTCTGCCATCATGAACAACAAAAATAGATTAAGACTTGTTTCAGACCTATTGAAATTGCTCTTTCAATCACTTGTAGGATGAAAAAGAAGCTACCAGATGACTAATTCCCATTCAACAACAGGAAAAGTTACAAATAGTGGTCCTAAAACAGAAGGGCTGCTTCTGGAAACTGTGAGTTCTTTGTTACTAGTAGTAGAACCTTAGGAAGGGGAAATAAGATCGGAGGGGAATGAGAAAGGGACTCAAGGATGTCCAGATAATCTACTGGCCTGTATTGTATAAGGTATTTTTTCAAACCTAAAAACTCTTCGATAGAGAAACTATAGAAGGAAATTCTACATCAAGGCTATACTCTTGACCTAGATTACTACTCTTGAACGACTTCCCAATAAGCATCTTTCCTATACAGGTTACACTAACTAAAGAAAAAATGTCATTACCTGCTTCTTTGCACGTATTCTTAAAAACACTCAGTCATAGGGACTAAAAACCTAGCTCCAGGAGACAATGGCTTAAAAAGCAAACGCTACATTAATGATGTAACAGAGAATTTTGCAGTATTATTCAGATTGGTCAAAAACAGATCTTTATGTGTATATTTGAATTCAATTCTCCAGTTTATCTTTTAATGAAATAGTTGCCTTTTCATAAGAATTCTAAGAAAAGCAAAAATATTTTTTATAAGAGTATCTGAATGCTTATTTACACTAAGCTTTTAAAAAGTTAAAATAGTCTAGAAGCCACCAAACAGATCTTGTGTGTGATATATCTAAAGTAGACCCAAGGCAGAGAGCCTCCTTTGCCTCAGTGTGTGTACAGACCAGGACATCGTAACATAGTGGAAACATGAACAGGAATCTCTGGAGTCAAACTTCCTGGATTCAATTCCTGGTGTTGACATCTGCTAGCTACATGACCTAAAGTAAGTTATTTGATCTCTCTGTACCCCAGTGGCTTCATCTTTTAAATGGAAATAACACTATACTTCATGGACTTATTGTGAGGATTAAATGACAAAATACTGATAAAGCTGCTTGCACAGTCCCCAGGCATGTGCTTATAAAATAATAGCAACTATTAACACAGTGGCTCCATCTGGATGGGTGAAAACAGACATTTTGAAATATTTAAGAATGAAATTTTTATTATAGAAATAACATATGCTTATTGTAAAATGTGGAAATGACTACAAAGAATTTTAAAAAAACATTAAAAACCCCTGATCCTACCAGTTGTAGAAAAGCTATTTAACATTTGGTTTATGTCTTCTATTTTTCCTTGCACACTTTTTCCTAGTTGGGGATCACATGTACACAGTTTGATAGAATGAGGACTAGGGTTTGGAATCTGGACTGTGAGATTATGTTGCACTTCTTTCAGTGTCATAGTTGAGCTAAATTCCCAGAGATACCACCTTGAAAACCATATTCTCCTTTTCTTATTCTTCATTATTCTTTTTCTCCAGGAATTTGCTATCTACCTAGTAAGGACATAGCCCTATGATCCTTGGCTTCTTAATGTAAATTTTGTCACTTTCAAACGTATATCTCTTTCCTTAAGAGCCTCTGGAGGTACCCTCTCCTTATATAGTTCACAACTTCTCCTTCCCCTTTCTCTCCAACACCCAAACTCCAGATTCAGTCAGGCTCCACAGCCTGCCCTGCAGAATTCCTCCCCTGATAGTTGTGGAGAATGATATTTAGAGATGGAACGTCTTCCCAAAACAATTTCCTTCAACATGTTTTAACTATACAAATTACATGAAGATTCATAGATATAATTACCCATTTATCCCCACATTAGATGTATGACAAACATAACTTTAATCTGGATAGTCAAGAAATTGATTATTCCCTACTCTATAATAAGGACCAGTGGTTGGCAGAGTCAGGGATCATCAACTGCTACCATCTAATCTAGCAATTTTAACTCTAGTTCACTCTTACTATAGCTATTGCTATTTTCAGCAATAAAATATGTCACCATAATAATAAGGTACTATCCCTACCATCAGCAACCACCTACCATTTATCATATGCCTAAATAATTGGTTATATCTATTACTTTTTACGTATATTAACTCATTCAATCCTCAAAACAACTCTGTGAGATCACCTATTTTGCAGGTGAAGAAAAGAGAATTTGAATCAAGGTCTGTTTTAAATCCAAATCCACTGAAATTTTATTCTAATTCATACCTTGACAACCTTCTCTGGATAACTCCTAATTCTGGAGTCTGGGCACAATAATATTTCATGATACTCTAAAAAAATCTTCTAGATTTATGCTAGAATATTAGAGCTGAGAGAGAAAGACATTAAAAAAACAACTGTGTCTGGGAAGGCAGTCCTCTTTGAAAGGGTATATATAGATTCTGGGGAAAAAAACATGAAATGGGGAGACACAGAGAAGATGCCTGTCCAACTAGCCAAATTGGCTACATCAATTCTAGAGTCAGCTATCACATCCAGCACAAGCACAGCCTCACAAAAACAGGTTGGTAATAAGACATTTCAGGTAACCAAACCCCCTGGAGAAAGTGCAAGACAGTTCAGTGTGCCATCAAGTACTTCTGCTCTTTGGCTGACAGAATTAAATAGAGGGTCTTAGGTTAAATCTTTCTTATATGACAATTATCCTATCCCTTGGTGAATTATTTTCCAGCCCGAAACCCATAATCTGGAGTAACAGTATAATCTGTGTATTTTCTTCTGAGGGCTAAAAATAAAGTAAAAGCTCAATTTTCCAAAATGCTCTGGGAAAAGATACCTTTTAATCCATTTCCCTGCCTCTCTGTGATGGGTCCTTTACCTGGCCAATGGCAGTGAGAGTAGCAAGGGACTCAGGGAGAACAAGCTGCCACTGCGCTGCCATTTCCAAGCCTCTCAAAATGAACAGAAAACAAGCAAAAAAATTCAATATCTGTCATCCTATCTATAATATTCATCTCTGGATCCTCCCCACCCCCACCCCCATTATCTGGCTTATCTGAAGCTTCTGGCTGGTCTTACACCCTCATAAAAGCAACTTTCTTATTATTGATCTGTCTGATGATGGCTCAGAGAGCCAGGCTGGAGAGCACAGCACATGCAGCATGCACATGTTCTCACACATGTGTACACACATGTACACATGAGATGGCCAGCAGGACACACATACACAAAGGATATGCAGAAACAGATGTACCACAGAATTAAAGTAACATTATTCTAGAGCATAAGCAAAGAGCAGTTTTAAGAGTTGAAAGGAAATATAAGTGAACACTGATAGTCAAATGAACTTAGAAAATTTAATCTCAAAAGTCTGACTAAATGGAGGTATGATTTCATAAGACCAGTCTTTACTCAATGACCACATATAGCAAAAGTCCAAAAAGGCTGCAAGGCAGACTGCAAGGCATACTATCAATACTAGTATCTTAACTTGATTGTTGCTCCATGATTTAATAAGGACTATTACATCCATTCTCTCATTAGATCCTTACCATAGTTCAGGAAGGTGAAACTAAGACATCATTTTTGTTGTTTACATTCAATTCCTTCCTTCAACAAAATATAGAGTGCCTAACATGTGCCAAAGAGTGTTTGAGGTACTGAAAATTCAGCAGTGAACAAGACAGATGAGACTTGCTGTTCTCATACAGCTTACATTCTAGTAGGAGAGAGACAATATACAATTTGCTTATATATATATATATATAAACAAATTATATAGTTATTTAAAACATAATATTAGAACAATGAAGTAATTTAGAAAGTACAAAATACTACAGAAAAATAAATAGGTGTAACGGGAAGTGCTGGGGGAGGATTGCAATTTTAAATAGCAGTGTCAAGACAGGCATCATTTGAAAGAGTGTATCTGGGAGAAGAGTAGTCTAATCAGAGGGAACAGTCTGTGTAAAAAGTCCAGGGTCAGGAGCTTGCCTGGACTGTTTAAAGTGCAACAAAAAGACAATTGTAATGAAGAAAATGATAAGACGTGAGGAAAGACAAGGGGGAAGGGGCAGGGCCAGATCTTTTAGGACCTTCAACGTCTTTGTAAGGACTTTAGCTTTTACTCTAAGAGCAATAGGAAGCCATTCTGGCTGTTTTGACAAGCAAAGACTGTAGGGTGGCAAGAGTAGAAGCAGGGAGACTAGTTAAAATGCTATTATAATAATCCAAGCAAGAGATGACCGCAGCTTGGTCCATGGTGATAGCAGTGGAAAAGTAGTGAGAAATGGATTCTGAACATAATTTGAAAGTAGAAGGGACCTCTTGATGTAGAATGTGGGTGGCAAAGGCACATGGTGCCATGGAAGACGCTAACATTTTTGGCCTGTGTAACTAAAAGCACAAAGATGCTATTTACTGAAATGAGAAAAAATAGAGCAGATTTGAAGAATCTGAATTCAGTTTTGCAAATGTTAAGTTTAGCTATCTATTCGACATCCAAGTAGAGATGTTGACTAGGCAGATATATCGAGTCAGAAGTTAACCGGAGAAGTCTGGGTTGGGGATAAAATTTGGGAATTGTCTTCATTTAGATGGCATTTAAAACCACATACATAGCGACTTTCCTGGTGGTGCAGTGGTTAAGAATCCACCTGCCAATGCAGGGGACACAGTCCAGGAAGATCCCACATTCTGTGGAGCAACTAAGCCTGTGCGCCACAGCTACCAACCCTGCACTCTACAGCCCGTGAGCCACAACTACTGAGCCCACATGCCACAACTACTGAAGCCCGCGAGCCTAGAGCCCATACCCTGCAACAAGAAGCCACCACAATGAGAAGCCCGTGCACCGCAAGGAAGAGTAGCCTCCGCTTGCCACAACTAGAGAAAGTCCGCGTGCAGCAACAAAGACCCAACACAGCCAATAAATAAATACATAAATGCATAAATGAATAAAACCACACACACATAGATGAAATTACTGAGAGAGTGAGAAAGAGGTAAGGACCAAGAAATGAGCCCTAGTGCTCTCCAATGTAAAAGGTGGGGAAAAGGGAAGGATTCAGCAAAGGAAACTGAAAAGGAACAACCAGTGAGGGAGGAGAAAAACCAGGAGTGTGTGGAATTCCTGGGAGGCAAAGGAAAGAGTATTTCTAGGAAGAGGAAGTGATCAATTGTGTTGATGGCCCTAATGATGAAAATTAAAAACTGACCACTGTATTTAACAACGTGGAAGTTACCGGAAGCTCAACAAGAGTTGCTTCTATGGAATGATGGAGATGGAAGCCTTATTGGAATGAGTTTAAAAGATAATGGGAAGAAAGGACCTTTGCCATTAAGAGAACAGAGGAATGGAGCGATTGTTGCCGGAGTTAAGAGATGGTATTTTTAAAAAGGGAGAAATAACAGCATGTTTCTATGGTATTAGTAATAATCCAGCAAAGAGGAAAACTGATGACACAGGAGAGAGAGGGAAGGATTACAGCGTACTTGAGTAGATGAGTGGGTATGCAATCTCATCCACAAACCAAGGCACAGAAGAGTGATTTATTCATGATTATACAACTAATAAATGATAGAGCCTATATTTGAACCCAAGCCCCAGGGTCTGCATTTCTCTACCACACCATAATGGAGAAGGCCTTGGTGTCAGTCACCCGCTATAACATGCCTGGCAAATGGTCATCAACCTCTGCCTAATTACATTATCTCAGAACATTCCTGATTTCATAGGCAATTCATTTCGACATGTTGAATGTTTATCTAATATGTGTCAGGCACCAGAATGGTGGGGATAGAGGAAGGAAGAATATAAAGGTGAATGACATACTTTCTCTAAGGAAACTTACAATTTGGTGAAGCTTAAATAACTAAGAGAAGACAAAATGAA
The DNA here is from genome assembly GCF_002837175.3 of Physeter macrocephalus. Classification (NCBI taxonomy): domain Eukaryota; kingdom Metazoa; phylum Chordata; class Mammalia; order Artiodactyla; family Physeteridae; genus Physeter; species Physeter macrocephalus. The sequence goes on along the minus strand of NC_041219.1, from coordinate 29,195,442 downwards.
ATTACTGTACTACTGGACAGTTCTAATGATGAAAGTATTTCCTCACACTGAGACACACTCTAACTCTAGGCAATGTCTCCCAATTTGCTTCTAAATCTGCCCTCTCCAGAAACAATGACTAGGGAATGTAGATGAATCACAAGTCCTTCTTACTGGTAGAAAACTGTTCCAACTATGATCCAGGAATAAACAACAGATCACAAGCCCGTAAGCATATATAAGGTAAAAGTAATGAAACCACCAACGTGAACTTATTTTATATCTTTATTTTCAACCCCACCTTTTGTAGAATGAAAGACAATTCATACTTAAGGTATTGAACTCAGTAGTGGGACTATTGCAGGGTTTTACAATATGGAGATAGTTCACATTCCAGAAAATTCTCAAACTTCTTCAATTCTCTTGACAAATGTTTTAAATATTTCAGAAGAATAATGCTTTTTGAGTACAAAAACGAGTTCTATCCCTTAGCAAAATACCTTATGTGTGTATGTGTGTGACTTCTTTAGGTTATTATAATGCCTTGTCAGTTCTTTTTATTAAAACAGATATAAGCTCCATTTCAAAGTCCTATGGACTTACAGAGAACAGAATTTGTGATCCAAGTATCTTTTTCTTTCTATCCAATAACTGAGAGCATTTGCATGAAAAAAAAAAGCATTCTCTTCTATCTAGGGTATTCTTTAAGGAAACCAAATCTCCAATGTATTGGATCTGCAGCAACTAACTGTGATGATAACTAAAGAAGAGCTAATATTTTGACGAAGAAAAGCATCAGGAGCAGGCAGACATAAGAAAGCCACAATCTATATATTTCCTAGGCCTGGAATTCCCGTGTGCACTCCTTTTAGCAAAAACCTATTCAGTCCGAGCCTTTGCAAATGTCAACTCCTTGGCAAGTCTTCCACTGCATCCCCATCCTCATCCTCACCTTACAGTTCCTTTGCTGCACTCTCATAGCATTTGGTAAACAACTCTATTGGAAACAACATTGAATTTACTGTCTCTAATTTACTTCCTTGAATTTATCTGTCTCCAAATCTGTGAGCTTCTTGAGGGGAGGGGGTTATTGTATCTTTTCTTTGTGTTCCCAGTGTACCACATAGTGCCTGGAACATGGAAGGTATTCAGTAAATGCTGATGGAATGAAGGAATGATGAATGAGTCAGTGAATGAATGAAATAAAATGGAAAAACAAAAATAGAACTAAGGGTTAGGAATAAAAAGAGCAGTGAGGGCTTCCCTGGTGGCGCAGTGGTAGAGAATCCACCTGCCAATGCAGGGGACACGGGTTCGAGCCCTGGTCCGGGAAGATCCCACATGCCGCGGAGCGGCTGGGCCCGTGAGCCACAACTACTGAGCCTGTGTGCCGCAACTACTGAAGCCCGCGCGCCTAGAGCCCATGCTCCACAACGAGAGAAGCCACCGCAATGAGCAGTCTGCGCACTGCAACAAAGAGTAGCCCCTGCTTGCCACAACTAGAGAAAGCCCGCCCGCAGCAATGAAGACCCAACACAGCCAAAAATAAATAAATTAAATAAATAAATTTTTTTTAAAAAGAAACAAAAAAAGAGCAGTTTTAATAACTAAGAGGTTCCCTTATTTAGTCACACCCCTTCATTTTACAAAGGAGGAAATTGAAATATGTATTAGTTAAATGACTTGTCTAAACTAGTTACTGTCAGAAGCAAGGCTATAGAGCAACAAGTGTTTGAATCTCAACTAAGCCCCTGAACTTTTTTCATTATTATTACACTGACCACACTGTGTTGTCAGTCTTCCCATCACATCTAATTCCTTGAAGACAGTAATGATGTCTTATCTATCTCTAAACCATCCTTTGATTATAATGATGAAGGTAATGAATATAGCCCAAGGTACCATAGAAGTAACCTCAAAATTAGACATGTGGACTTACAATCCCCTTTAACACAACTTGGCTATACTAATTTCCAGACTGCCAAAGATACCTGAGTGGGCTTTAGTGAAATAGTGAAACAACCCTGAGCTTTAGAACCAAACACAACTGAGTTTAAATCCCAACTCTGAAATTTACTGTGTGATATTAGGCATATTATTTAAATTTTTTGAACTCAGTTGCCTCATCTGCTACCCAGATCAGGAAAAGGGGGATATGGGGGGAGTGAAAGATGATTCTAAGTTATCTAAAATGGTTGACTAGATGATGATTCTATTATCAAAAAATAGGGAGTAAAAGAAAAAGAGGAGATTGGGGACTGGGAGGAAGGGAAGGACAAAAGATACTTAAGACATTAAATCTTTTGCAAGTAGGCACAAGTGGGCATTAAAAAGAGAGGGAAAGAGATCTAAGATACTGAAAATTCTTGGTTGGAGATTTTTCCTTAGGAAACAAAGCCACTTCTGATCCTAATCTGTACAAAGACATAAAAGAGACTGGGGAAGGGGGGAAATGGAGAAAACAGATTGTTCAGTGAGGCCCTAGAGGGCAGAAATAGGATCAGAGAATAAATGTTACAAGTAAATTTTGATTTGCCCCCAGGAAGAATTTTCCAATAACATGAGGACCTGGTTATGGAGTCACTACATCTTGGAGGAAAGAGCTCTGCTTTGGAATCCTGGAAGCTTAAGTATCCCATTGTTTTACTTTGGAGCAGTCATTTTAGCCCCCACTTCAGCTGTCTCATCTGCAAAATTCAGACCAAAGATTTTACCCTTTTTGTTTGGATTCTGGTGCTTATTAGGACACTTTTTGTATCCCTGAGTGTAACAGAAGAAATTGATTCGTGACCATCAATGCATTTCACAATCAAATGGAGATGAATAAATGAGGATATAGCTCAGATCAAGAGAAGGAAACACCTCGTGTATAAGCCAGTTGATCCTCACACCTACCCTAATAATGCATAACTTAGAGAACACATGCATTTCTGTTTCTTCTCTGAGACCTTTCTTTCTTACTTGTTTTTCTTTTCACTCTCCAAGGTCATGAGTTTACCTATGGGTGAATAAATTATGGTGGAAGAGCTTCTATAAATTATAATAGAATGGCTTTTAAATCGATTTGGACACCTTGAAACGTATGTCAAATTAGCTTGGCAAGGCAGCTATCTAACAGAAGGTAAGCTGTAGGTAAAATTCTCTAAACTATGTTTTCTCATTATAATCTACACAAGTTCTGTTTGGGGGTTCCAAAACACTATTCTGTCTGATTTAGGCAGTCCGATTTAAATCCACTTTTTTCACTAGTAGACAAGTTGAGATGGGAAAATATGGTTTTAGTAACTATTACTCAAATCACTTCTATGGTATCTATAAGGTACACGGTAAAGAGCAATTCCTGGTCCTAAGAAGACTTGTCTTCTAATCCTAGTCTGATAATTGCTGTGTGGCTTCAGACAAGTCCCTTATTACCTTAATTTCCTCAGCTATATAATGCTAAATATGAAGTAAGAGAATGTGTACGAAAATCCTTTGAGAGGTCTAAACTGTTCTGCAGTGAACGACTTTATTACTAATGCATAATTCTTTTCCTCGTTCTATTTATGTTGAAATGATGTCCTTAATATACCTTTGGGATAACCCATAATTCTCTCTTCCCTCCATCAGATTTGTTAATCAAATTGTGGGAGGCATTTTGGGAGAAAGGTAAAAGATTTAGTGAAAAAACTTGCTAAAGAAATAAAGCCAAAATGCCTCTGAAAAAGGTAAGGGTGCGTTAAATGAAAAAAATCAAAGGCCTACATTTAATGTGTTCATAAGACAGATGCTGCGTCTGTATTACTTTTCAAATTTGTCAGTTAAAAAACAAAAGTAGTGGTGTAATAAGAAGTTTAGTTATTACTTTAATCAAAGCTGACAACCATGAAAACCATTTACTGTTGTATTTGAACCACTAATTTCAGATGAAATCTAAAACATTCAAGTTCCAATTGTTAACACTGACATGCCAACAAAAACCTTAAGGAAATCTTTTGTAGCTAGATTACACTGTTGTTATGCACTTACTTGAGAAAACAAAATATGTATGTAACTAAATCCTACTGTATCTCTACAATGGCTTCAATAAAACATACCCAGTCAGTCAAAAGTTGAATAAATTATACTATATAGCTTAATTTAAAATCTATGTTGTCATCCACTGAATTCTGATAACTATACTTTTCAATTTAGTGTATGTGGTTAGAGCACTGCCTAGCCTAAATGAGTCCAAGGTTGCATTTCTATTCCTACAGGAGTCAGTTAACTTGAAAAGGAGAGAAAAAATGGACTAGATAAAATTGTGGATGGACAGCCTGGGCAAAAAACTCCTTGACATGCCATCTTCACACATGAAGTACTGTAATATTCCAAACTACAGATAAATAGGAAAAAAACAAAAAGCTCTACCTAATCTAAATATAGAAACAGGGCATGTTGTGATCCAGTTAGGAAAAGGCTTTCCTCTCTATTGCTAAACCTAACACTTCCCAGAGCAGCTCTTGTTCTAATGTGTGAATTTGAGCAAGTTGATTAAATTCTGAGCATGTTTCCTCAAATGACGTAAAATGACGATAAAAACACTGACCTCCACAGGATAGTTGTGAGAATTATGGTAAACAGTGAATACAACTGTGTGGTGATAGATGTAAACTATATTTTTGGTGGTGAGCACACTGTAGAGTATATAGAAGCAGAAATATAATGTTGTACACATCAAACTTATATAATATTATAAGCAAAGTTACCTCAGTAAAAAAATAAATCTAAAATTTTAAATGAGGGAAAGTCAATGAATACAAGCTAACTACTAAGTGAAAGCAGCAATAGTATTAGCAGGAGCAGCACCAGCGGCAGCCAGCGTTCTCATTCTGTCCTGATGCCTGCATAGGTCTTCAGAGTAAAAACTAAGAGCGTTTTAAGAAGGAAAGGGTGATCAACTTTAGCCAGTGGTGGAGGAATATCAATGGCTTTTGAATTTGACAAGAAAGGAACTGCTGGCGACCCTGTTTTAAGGGAACATTTTCAAAGCAGAAAGGTGGGAAGCCTGATTATAGGTGGCTAACAGAAAACACATGAAAAGAAAATGGAGGTAGCATGTATAAACCAGGGATTTTCAACATTTTGTATCCACCAATCACTATCATAGAGACATGATGAGTTTTTAAAAATCGGGGAAGGACTGTTTCTAGGCTTTTTATTATAGTTCTCATTTATAGAACATTTTTGGATTGAGAAAAATACTACTAACTGAGACTGTCTTGTTCCATGGTTCTAATTCACAAACGTGAAAAATGTTCCATTAGTGCTTGACAATATATAAAGCTATTATTATTTCTACAGAGCACTTTGATGATGAATTAAAAATTGGTAAGTACAGTGTGCAGGGGGAGGCCAGACATATCTCTAAGTAGATATGGAGATTGAAGGAGAATGAATTTTTAGTGATTGTGATGAAATGTAGTTTCATGCCAACTAGATTATTTCTATGCCACTGAGATCTACTGATACAAGCTTCTCATTGATGACATAAAGGAGAAGAGAAATAAAGTGGTTGAGACAAGAAGCAACAGGTCAAGCAATTATTTCCAAGTTGTAGAAAACTGCATGTTTTAAAGCAGATGGTAAGGGGCCAGCGAAAGGGAAGAGAACGAAGATACAGAACAAGGAGAAAAGCTTAGCAACAAAGTGCCTCACATATTAGGATAAGATTCAGTAATATTTGCACCTAGCATTTGTTGGGAACAATTATCATTTAAAAACTTTGTTAAATCTCTGTTTTTTGTTTGTTTGTTTGTTTTTTGCTGCACCGCGCAGCATGTGGGACCTCAGTTCCCCCGACCACAGATCAAACCTGTGGAGTCTTAACCACTGGACCACCAGGGAAGTCCCAGATCTCTGTCTTATACATAATAACAGCTAACAGTTATACTACAATTTAAATCTGATTTTTATTGGTGTCAATATAAATTATAAATTAGGTAGAAACATCACTTATCCACCTTTTAGACTTAAAATTTACCTTGAATTAATGCAGCTTCATAGTTTACAAAAGCTTTCATATAATCCTCACAAAAACAAAGTGAATCTGCAGTTTTGTAATTCTCATTTTCAGATAGAGTAATTGAAGGCATGAAGGTTAAATGACTTGCAAACGAGGTTTTTAAAAATTTTCTCAAGTACAGAGTTGATTATGAAGAGTTATTCTTCTCAGAGAATTCTTAGGTTTTAGGTAGATAATTAAAGTGTTGGACTTACTGACTAGCACTTAGTCTTCCATAAAATGTTTTGCATGCATTCAGAGCCCCTCTTTCTGTTTCCCCAAAGACCTGTGTCCTGATGTTGCTCCACTCTTGATCAAGCCTCCCAGAGGCAACATAATATCCATGCACAATTCTCATTTTCCCTCTTTATTTCCTAAACTTAACAACTTATTTCCCATTATTTTCAGAGCACTGTTAACTTACCTAATTCATTAATTTGCACTAAGATATCAGAACTAATAACAGTTTAACAAATTACCTCCTCCCAGATTTGCATTTTAACCTGGGCCTCTTAAACTTTTTAATAATATGGGCATTTCTGACCCTCAGAACGGAGTCAAAGAAGCTTCGTCTTTCCTGGCTTCCCATCACACCACCACAGCAAAAGCATGCTTTATAGGCTTTTTTGTAGGAATAACCCTAATATTCATTACATGATCATATTAAACAAAATAATAAGGGGGAAAATATTCACAATAAGACTAGTTAAAATTATAATTCTTTTGTACAGTTTAATTTTGTGATTGGCTAATGATAATGGTAAAACCAGATTTAATCTTAATTCAATAAAATGTTATGGGCATAAGCAAGTAAATTAAATGTTTAAGCCATCCTTTAATACTATCATTGATTTTTAAGAAGAGATAATTTCATAGGTGTTTAATGGTGAATTTATACAAATTTCCTGTGATCATTCTTGAGGCATTTTAGAGGTTTAATATAAACAGACAAAAGAAAGAAAACTTTATACTTGTTAAAAAAAACCTCCTTCATGTCACTTTTTTTTTTTTTCTGACTGACTCATCCTTCATTATTTTTCTAAAGATCAGGAGCCATATATTTAGTTTTGAAAATTAAGAAATCTATGTCAAGTGTCTTTTCTGCTTAGTTCTGTAAGTACTAGTTCCAGGATCATAGATAAAATGAAATAGATGGGGCTATCTCCTTTGCATACAATCGCCTTGCCCCTTAAGAATCTCCTGTGGAAATGTGGTTTTCTAGGACTTCATTAATCTCTGGTTAGCTGAGGAAAGGGAGGCTTACAGACACTACTTACAGACGGCTGAACCAATGATTATTATCGAGAGGGCCTTTGACCTGAAAGGAAGCAATCTTAAGATGGCAGGGAAAAGCAGGGTGATCATCCTAGTTCTTGCACATGAAGAATTGTTAGTTCTTTTTATCGCATGCATACATCCTGCATCTACAGTACATGGTTTCCTTTATATGATGCAGTACCTACTGCATTGACTGCTGTTCTCTATTCAGCTTTCTTTTTAACAACCCAGGAGCAACACTGCAGGATTTTAATTTCCAAATGTCTTGGGAAGATGTAAATAATTATACAAACAACTATGGTTAACCACCTATGCTTTTCTTATTCGACTTTTTTTTTTTTTAAGAAGTGGGCTTAAAGAAAGATACAGGATATAAAATAAAATTTAGGTACCTCAATTATCTTCCCTCATGAACAATTACTAGTATCTTTTTGGCATGGTTTATTAAAACTTTAAAAGTTAAAATTTCCACCCCTAATGTTTTTCCCTTCCCTTCTCTCTCTCTGCTTTTCCAGATCCTTTTTCCCCCTGCTGTAAGAAAGGGAGACTAAAACTTTGTTCTGCATGTTTCTCAGAGTACTGTAATTAATCTGAAACTTAACAGTATTTATCCTCCAACTATTACTTTAGTACAGAAGTAAAACTCAATTCAAAGGATTATAAATATGAACAAAACTCAGTTCTTGACCTCAAGGAACTTTACAGGGTGGTAATAATCCTAAGAGAAATATTAATGATAAAGACATTTACTTTTCTCTTTACACGTAAGGAAGGGTTTACACATGCAAAACTTCATTTGATATTTAATACATCCTTGTAAGAAAGACAGGACAGATACTATTTTCCCAACATTACAGAGGAGATAGAGATAAAACATGCAACATATGTAAAGAAGTAAAAATAACTAAATTCATACACTGTGATTATAAATAAATATGTTATATAGTTATCTATGTAATGTATGTGTTGACTTTTAAACAACATGAGTTTTAATTACACAGGTCCACTTACACATGGATTTTTTTCAATAAATAAGTACTACTGTACTACAGGGTCCATGGTTGGTTGAATCTGTGGATATGGAGGAACTGCAGGATATGGAGCACTGACTGTAAAGTTACACTTGGAGTTTTGACTGTGGGGAGGGGTCGCCACTCCTAACCCTCACCTTTTTCAAGGGTCAACTGTATACACACACACACACACACACACACACACACACACACACACACACTCACACACCGTAGTTTATCCTTGGAAAGGTGTCTTGGCTTAAGAAAATATTTATCCCATTAATCTGCTACAATGCTTAAAATTTCATTTTAGAAACTCCATACTCTGGTATCTACAAGAAGTCCATTAGAACACAGACCTAAATAGAGAGAAATGCAAAAAACATTACTAGATGCTAATAATTTACAAGTGGGTCAATTTACTACATGATAATTGGGCTCCTTAGGAAAATGGAAGGTTGCGATAACAGTCCTAGAACAAAATGGGGAGAGTTTTGATGGGAGGAAAGAGAGAAAGGCCTTGATAGATTGAGGTAAAGCCCTGGGCACAAGCAGCCTGAGGATCCCTGAAAAACTGAGTACGGTGGAGGTGGTGAGGATGTTAAACGGACAGAGACATTCACTAGCTTCACAATTTTTCTTCCGTTAATGCCAAAACCCTGGGCTCAGTTTCAGTTTCCAGTAGGCCTACATTGGTAATTCACCTCCAAGGTACAAGTTTCCCTCACAGACCTCTAAATAAACACTTAATGGTCCTTTAAAATTAAATCAGCTTTGGTACCACCTACTTCTCAACTTGCACTTACCTCCCCTATCTGCCACCATCCTCATTCTTTCCTCTTTTTTTAAAAAAAAGGCTAGTTCTAAAGCCATTTTTTCTGTTTTCTTTCCTCTCTATTCACTTACTGAAGCCAAATCTTGCCATCGGCGGTTCTGTTTTCAACACTACTCTCAACTTCTTTCTCACGTATCTGCTACAGATTTAAGGTTCTTTGGATCGTTCATTTAAAAAAAATTCAACTGCACTGTGTTGCTGCATGTTAATCAAACTTTAGGTCTGAGCTTTTCAGTATTCTTTTTACCTACTTCCTCCATTCAATCCTTCATCTCCCTGTAACATTTAAATGAAGGCTGTGGATTTTTCAGTGCCTAGCATGGTGCCAGGCACATAGGTACTCAAAAAATATTTGTCGTAAGTTATAACTTTATATAACTTTAAAGTTGGATAGGAACATTCAGTATGTAAAACTCTGAAAATCCTTGAAAGTGGCTTCCTCAAAGCTAACAAGCTCATAAATTCTTCATTTGTCTACAATTAGGATTCCTCTGTTATTTCTCAGATTCATGAAAGACTGGACTAGAAAATTCTAAAAATCAAAGCATAAAAAGCAACTCTAAAGTTTAAAAAATTTGCAGTGTGTTTTGTCTTCCTTTAATTCATTCACACCTGCTTCTCAGAAGAAGGTGTGAATGTGTTGTGTGGCATCCACTTCAGAAGAAGCTGGATAGGGCCTCAGAATTGAGTATTCGAGTCATTAAATCTTAATCTTGTTTAGGAAACTGTCTGCTTACCTTGGGAAACGGGCAAATTGCCATTTCTTCCCATATGGAGACTGTGGAAACAAGGGAAACCCCTACACATCTTTTCCACAATCCCGTATTATTCTAGGGAACTTCTAATTTTGTTAATTCATTAAACATTTTAAGAGCATTTTCGGCCAGCACTGTGCTCAGTAAGGTATACAAATGGAGCAAGTGCATAGTCCTTGCCCCTGAAGTTACAATGCAAAGAGAGAGAACCAGGCGGGGAACTCAGAACAAAAGCTGTGACTGCATAATAATGTACTAGTGGGGGTAGGGGATGGGGAATCTGGAAGCCCAGTTGTTACTAGGAAAGTGGTTTCCAGAAGGTGAGAGCTTTTAGGCCAGCTCCGAAAGAGGCTGATTGTAATGATTTGCAGGAGTGAAAGTTGGAGGGCCTTCTACTTAGGAGATAAACATCTGCCCTGATTTAAAGGTGGGAAGTGCCTGAAGTGAGGGAGAAGGTAAGGAGACTGACTTCCTAGCAGTCAAAAGGCTGATTTGGGGAAAGACTGATTTTGAGGATGTAATAGGCAAGTTTGGGGAAGTCAGTTGATGAAGGTGGGAAGGGACTGAGATTTTTTCGTCGTTGTTAAATAAAAAACTTAGATCTGACGTGGTGGTAAAAAACAAATAGGGAAATTACATGAGAAGAATGATTTTATGACAGCTATGTAAAAATGAGATTACAATAGAGAGGTCCCGGAGCTCAGGAAACAAGCTAATACGTCATAATTTAGGCCTAGGTTGTTAAGACCTGGAATAAAATGGTAGCTGAGGAAATTTTCAAAGTTAAATAAATGGTAGTAATAATAAAGAAAAGGCTATGCTACAAACTATCCAGTTACTACTCTTTAATTATCAACCCAATTAACAATGATCTCCAGATAATTTATCTCCAGTTCCCCCTTCCTACCCAGCACCTCTCCCTAGCTTACACCTTTGTATCAAAGACATTTTATTCAGGACATCCTCTTCAGTACCCTCCACCTCTGCCTGTTCAGCTTGCCTTTGCTTCATCTTCTTCTCATTTCACCTCCTCCTCTTCATTTAGTCAAATCATTTTAGTCCTTAAAAGACCCAGCCACCCTTCCCTTGAAGCCATTTATGATCTCAGAAAATTCTTTCTGAAATTCTATCTGCTAGTCACTTTGACCACTTGCAACTTATTTTCTGATTAGAATTTTTGACTATTGATGGTCTTCATTCAAATTAATTCTAAGTTTTTTTAAAAATTATGATCATTGTAGAAAATAAAAATCACTTGTAGTCTCACCACCATTATTGAAATGTTGATGTATTCCTTCCAAATGTTATTGAATGTGAATAATTTATACATATTTTAAAATACAGTATATACATCTTTGCATCTTGCTTTTAGTTTTTACTTTCAGTTATTTTAGAGGCTCCTAGAATCCAAGCAGTTCTACTCAGAATCTTGCAAAGACCCATGTTACTGCTGCTTCTCTGTAACTCAGCTGCTACTCCCTACATCCTCTGATTATTCGTGATTTCTGCTTCCTTGTGGTTCTTGCTGCCTGGTGTACACCACTTGCCTACCCAATGCACCTTTAAACCATTATTCAATCCACTTCAACCCCTCTTTCTCCTTGAACAGTGTTTGGGTAGAGCTTTAACAAGCTTTCTACAGATCTACTGCCCTTGGGTCTATTGTCCATGCCAGTCCACAGACTGCTGCAAAGAGGGAGAAGGGGTCAGGTAGTGCCATATGATAATTTTTGAAGGAAACTTTTAGAGGAATGGGAATGGCAGATACAGTTGTCTTGACCTATATTCCTTCATTTCTTACTTTTTGAAAATAAGATTTTTGATGACTCTATAATACTCTGTCCTGTGACTATTCCAGATGTACCTAACCATTCCAATAGTAATGAACAGTTAGCGCGTTTCTGATTTTCACTATTCTAAATAACAGTGAAATGAATAGCCTTCTAAGCTGCCTGAGTCTCAGGTAAAAACTCTTTGGATTTCTAAAAGTTGAATTACCACATCAGAGGTGGCACTCTTGATAGAGTTTGCCAAACAAACTTCCAGAAGGGTTTTATGACATTAAAATACGAGCAAGGATTTTGACTTTTGTTATATTTTGCTTTCTAGGAACCACAGGGAAATTTACTGTATGCTGGAAATACTTAATTGGAAGAAGTATTTGCTCTCATGTAATGAATTTAGTGCATTTTAGAAATGAAGGTGGTATAGGGAAGATTACAAGACAGCAGTTTGTATTTTGAGTGGCAGGAATACACTGGGGACAGACTTGAATTGGAAAGAATTATTATGCACTTAAGTACATAGAAAAAAAGAATGAAAGGCATATTAAACTATACAAATTCATTCTTTATCTTTAACCTTTATGTGCATAACTACATTTTATGCAGTTGAACCTTCATGTACATATTTGGTACTTTTTCAAGTATTAATTGATAAGGCTATTGCCATTTTGTGATCTGTGTAAGAATTCCTGAGGCCAATATGCCAGAAGCTAATTAGCTATTTCCTTTTGGTTAGATTTTTTTTCCCTTCAAATTTTTGTTGTTTGGATAATATGCTATGAATAGCTTTGTGCACTCATTTTTTTAAGGTCATATCATTGAAGGATATTCCCCAAAGTGGAACTGATTAAAAGATATGAACAATTTTATAGCTTGCCTTATATATTGCAAGATATTGTACTCCATTGACATGTTGTTAACTTCGCACGTCTGTCTCGCTGATTCTTCAAGTTCCCCCCCCTTAGGAAGACAGTGTCTTTTCATTTTCCATACTCCCCACGGGGTAGCGGAGCAGAACTGGCTCAGAGCCGAGCGCAAAGTAAAAGCTCAATAAACAGTAACGGATTAATCTTCCCGTACCTATGGGCTTGACTTTCCTCTTCTCCAGATTTTTATCCCTCAGTCTCTTCCCTTCGTTTCTTTTCGGAATCTACTTCATTACCTTAAATTGGCAATTTCAGGTAAAGTAACCCTGGACAGAGGTGACTTTCGTGTCCCTTACCTCTGATTTCTCAGGGAGTTTCCCATTCTGGAACCTTCCTTGCCCGACTGCCGTGTGAAGAAGCCAAACTCAAAGCAGTCGCCGCCACTTGAGCTCACACCTGAGTGCATCCTCGAGAAGGAAACGTTTTCTTGAAAACTTTCTACGCCAATTTGGGCAGATTCTGATTTCTGTCAACCAATTCGGCGCTGAGTGGCAGAAATTCTATGAAGGAGTAAGGACGCCCGGGGGACACTGTGCATCTCACGGGCTGGGAGGAAACATTGGATGCCCCCTCCCAGGCCCCGACGGCTACGACAGGTGCGAAGCCCGCCCCGGAGGAGCTTCTACTGCCCCCGCAGAGCCACAGGCGGCGCCGGTGGACGTCCATCCCCGGACGCCCAGTCGGAGCCCGGGCGCGGGTTTCCCGTCAGGCCCGCAACCCAAGGGTCCTCAGAGGCCACGCAGCGCGGCCCGCCCCCTTGGGCCCTCCGAAGGCTTGGGAGGGGAGGGCGGTGGGGGAGGGAGGCGGGGTCGGCCGCGGCGTCACCGCTGACGTAGCCGCCCGGCCGGGCCGCCGCCGCCGCTGCTGCTGCTGTAGCCGCGGCACCGGGGAGCGGGGAAGGGGGGCGCGGGAGACGAGCGCTAAGATGGCCGCTCCGGCTCGGGCTGGTGAGTGTGCGTGAGAGGCGCGCGCGGCTGCGGTGGTTGGCGGAGCGAGGCTCCCTGCTGGAGCAGAGATCCGACGGAAGCCCCCCGGGCCGGGAGGCACTTAGCGGCGTTTTCCCGCCGCGCAGGGCGCAAGGGTCCTGAGGGAGGGAGAGGGGGCTGCCGACGGACTAAGGGGAGCGAGCCTAGGGGCGCGTGGAGGAGGAGGCGGCGGCAGCGGCGGCGGGTCCGGCGAATTTAGAATTGCCGCCTCTGGGAAGTTAAGGTGGGTCGAGCGATGCCCTGGCCGGTGCCGGCACCTCATGAGTCCCCGGAGATGCTGCCAGGAGCGGCGTCCCCTGTGGCCAGGGGCACCGCGTAGCCACCCTGCGCCCGGCTGGGGGCGGGGGACGAGTTGGGAGAAGGGGCAAAATTGGGGGACTTGAGGGGATAGGGGGAGTTGTACCCCGACCCGCGTGCCGGAGCGTGGAGATGTAATCGCGAATCTGATCGCGTATCTGATGCGGGCTGGGGCGCTCTGTGGAGCTGGCACTGTCGAGATAAAACCGCATCCTCCTCCTGGCTCTGAATGCCGCCAAGTGATGCTCGAAGCGCCCCTGGGATGCTTTGGAAGGGCGGTTCTAGTCCTCCATTTAGAAAGAATGTCTTGCCTTCCCTCTATTGATCGGGTCCCGGCACTGCCAGCACCTGCTGCCACTTAGAGACACTTGGGATTTTTGAATACCAGCTTTCTAAACCATTCCCGCTGGCCTTCGGGGAAGGAATGCTAATAGGCTAAACTTATTTGGGGGGCATAAAGAAATGTGACAGCATAGGGAGAAGAAAATGACTGCTCAAGTTTACGAAATACTAGGACTCGCCCTCTCCCCCACCCCCGCAATAAAAAAGAAAGTGAAACATGGTAATTGTTTCAACTTCAAGTTTGAGCTGTTGTAAATTCTACTGGTAACTGGATAATTTCTTGCAGTTTTAATTTTGGAAGTTAAAAAATAAGCAAGTCTTGAGAGAGCCGCTTTATCCTCAATCCCCCTCTCCCCATTTTTAAGCCTTAATTGTCAGATCCTGCGAGTAACGGGGTTGTGAAATTAGCATAGAAATACGACTTTCAGGCCTTGCACTTGAATTCCTTATTATCTGTTAAGTAGCTGCCTGTGGGGTAAAAGTAGGGGGGTGGTAATGTTGGGCCTGGAATTCCATTTTGAGTTGTCTTTAAAACCAACTTTAGGTATAAACAAGGAAAAATAATTGGCTGTTCACTGTGATCAAATTCGGAAAGCCAAGCATAAGTTAAGCACATGTTTATAGAATATTTCATAATCACAGTGAGATTCAGTACTTAGTTGTCTTGAAAGAGATGAACACTTTGTATTCTTGGAACCCTAATCTTTATATCCTTAATTTAGCGTCTCAGGCCATTTGAAAGAGATTTAATACATTTTGTCTCATTTAGCCTCTCTCCCCCGCACTGCCATTTCTTTAGCTTTTTGTGTCCTAGCCATTAATTTTGCAATGGGTAGCAGATTTTTCAATCCAGTATTTATCATTGTAGACTATTCATATTGAAATTTAGACACATTCTGATATTGAACAGAGAGTTCAGTACATACATGGTAGAAAGTTGAAGTGTTTTGACTTGGTTTGATTGTGCATAAGTCTTATTTTTCGTTGAAAATATTAATGTCCCACATTTTTTTTTATTCAAAATCAAATCTTTATTAATTCTCCACCACATTTTTTTTAAGCTTAAAAAAATTTAAGTGATTGGTGAATCCGCGTTTAGTGTAATATACAATGATAAACTTTTTGGAATATTTAAAATGGGAAATCCGTTGAAGATTTGGGTTAAATTTTTGAAGTATATTGTTTCTACCCAATTGTCTTTACCCCCCTTTTTCACATATTTTTTTCTTGCACTCCAAAAAGAAAGAAATAAGGTATCATATATACCTCTACCAAACTTTTCCTCTACACACTTGAATCTTACTGAGTGTTATAGCATTGGTGGTACATAAGAGGATTTTCTGCTTGTTGGATTGTTTGAAGGCAGAGTCTGATTGTATTTTATTTGTTACCCTAGCACCTGACTTACTGCTTAACATGGAGGAAAAACCTCTGTAAATATTCACTCAATTGGGTTTTTGGATCATACAGAAGTACAGGGAAAGGCAACATTTTGGCATCTTGGTAGCAGAAAAAAACGTGCTTTGAAGTTTTTCTCCTTCCTGACAATGTTAGCCAGAAGGAACATTGCCAGATTCTAATGGAGTTGTCTGGTTGTGGGAGATTAGAGAGAGGCTGAGAGCATGGGTTTAGGAGTCTAATCAAGGTAGGAAATGTATGCTCAATCATTTCCTGAATTCAGTAATGGGGACAGTTTTGCCATTAGGCCCAGCCCAAACAGGTGACAAGTAACTAAAATATAAAAGGATTCTACCAATACTGGCTTCTGACAAAGATTACTATAAGAAGTACAATTGATTTTTCATAGCACTTTCAGACATCATAAAAACTTTATTATAAGAAATTCATTTTTAATGGAGTTTTACATGCCATAGAAAACTAATTTATAGTCCAAGAATATACTTGTTAGGCCAAATCATATATGTACTAGAATAATAGTCTGGCCATTTCACACAAAGTATTTGAGCTCAATTTACTAGACCCATGGTAGAATGCTCACTCTTTTTATGAATGTTTCCCCTATTGTTATGAAGTTAGCTGCAGTAGGTTGATGTAATGATAAATATTTTGGAACAAAATTGCCGTGAATGAAATACTTGTAAGTTGTGCTGGGTGAGGAAATCAAATAATCTGGCAGCAGAACTTGCTTTTCCTTAGATGGTCAACTAGATACAATCTCTGTGCCTCAGGAGAGGCATGCTAGAGACTTGAAGAAGGCCCAGGGAAAGAGTATCCCTTATTGCTTAATGAGTTTCAAGCAAGATCCAGGTAATTATAGATTCTAGATCTCTAGAGGAAGAAAGAATAACCAGAGCCTTTCTAAGGATAAAGGAAAGGAAATACATCATGATTGACAAGGAGAGGTGCCAAAACACATAATAGGCATAATAGCATACCTAAGACGGAGCAGAGAGAGTTCGAGAGCCCATTGTGTTTATTCATTCAATAATTTGTTCATTCAAAAATATTGAATCCCTTTATATGTACCAGGCACTATGCTTGACCCTTGGCATTTTATAAACATCTCTTAAGAGAACAGGGTACTATGGTGGTTCCGTGAAATAAATGGAAAATTGAAAACTGCTTATAAGGAGTGGGTAAGGTTTGCCCTAATTACTGTGGATAGTTATTTTCATTCTTATCCAAATGCATGTAAAGATTGTGGTGGTTAGTAATTCCTAAGGCCTACTTCCTATTGAAATTGCCATTTCCTCCTATCTTTTATCATGGAAAATAACAAATCTTCCTACTTTTAATAGCTTCTAGAGGATCTGTTTAGGTTATTTGGTACTGTTAAAAGAAAAATAAGTTTTGTTACAAAAATTATCTTTGTTAAATAAAGATTCAACATATGCCATCCGTCTTGGGAAGTCTCGGGAGAATTTTCTTTAATGAGATAAAGATGGTTACTGTGACAATTTTATTTAAATATTCTACTTTATGCCCAGTGGTACATGTTTTTTTTCTTCAATAAGAATATAATTTATATAAGTATTTATATAAAATGCGCATACCCATTTCCTATGAAACAATAGTTCATATCCCAGTTATGAAATGTTTAAAAAATTGAACTTATTCACCATGTGGTCATTGGTATATAAAAACATTTTAACAAAAGATGTGTGGGAAATGGCTGGTCATAGATAAGCATAGAAAAGTACATATTGTGCGACAATTTGAAAACTTACATGCCATGTTAAGGAGTTTGAGTTTATCATGTGGTCTTATAAGAGTTTTAAACAATCCTTTGATAGTTGTAAAAACTGTGCCTATAAGACACACTAGACATTATATAAAATGTAAATCTTATATGATGATTATTTGACTTTGTGCCTATAAGACACACTAGGCATTATATAAAATGTAAATCATATATGATGATTATTTGACTAAGTATGAACTATGAAAGAGGGAAGTTTCTTAATAGGGCATGGTGATGGTATATTAGTGACTATTCAGATTTTAAAATACTCTTTCTAGAAATGTATATTAGCCATTTCCCTCATTTTATGTCACTTTTTAAAATAGTAATTTAGTTTGGCTATTTTTGTGTGTTTGTTTTTCATGGTAACTTCCAGACTTCCATAAAAACATTTTTAATGAGAAAAATCTGAAAACTATGCTACTAATTGCACTGATTAGAAAATCTAAATTACTTTCATGAAACTGATCTTTGGTACCTAACCTCTTGTAGTTTCTATACTTTCTTTCTAAGTGTCTTCTAAAGAAACTGAGGTGGAAAGTGAGTGGTCACCTGAGAAAGATCATTATGTTAAAGATAACTAAAAATTTATAGTGGAATGTTCATTTTTGAAGTAAAAAATTAGTTACCCTTCTAATTTTTCAGTGATTCTTATAGCTTTTAGTAATACTTATATTTGGAGCACAAATATTTATTTAAAGGGTCACTACATGTCATACCAAAATTTAAAATACCCCAATTAGGGTTGGGGAAGTATTTCTCAGTTTGCTTTTGTGTAAGATCTATTTTAGGCATCTGGAAGCATGAAGGATGGGACAAGACACATGGTAGGCTTTGGTTAAGAACAGAGGAAGTAGGATAATGACATCACAAACTATCAGGAAACTGCCTTAGCTGGGCAAAACGGCCACTTGGTTAAGAGGAGGGGGCAGTTTTGGTCACTAGTGATCAATGACTTTCTATTCTTAACCACTGATTTAAAAGCCACAAAGAAAACTGAAGTGGGCCTGCATTTAATACTAGTTGACTGACTGTGCCAAGAATTTGGTAGCCTGAAACAGTATGGCTATAGAACCTAGAGGATCTTCATAAAGCCCTTACCTTTTCTTATTAAGGAGATACAGGATGTTTGAGAAGTAGTCCCTTCCTTACCACAGGGAACCTACCCAGCAGATAGTTGGCAGAGTAAGGATATGCACACAGATAAACCCAAGGATTCACATTTGGCACAATTCAAGCCTTTTAGGAAGTTAGGAGAGAAGAAGATTTTCATTTTCTTTTTCTTTTTCTTTTTTTAAAACTTACTAACTTATTTATTTATTTTTGGCTGTGTTGGGTCTAAGTTTCTGTGTGAGGGCTTTCTCTAGTTGCGGCAAGCGGGGGCCACTCTTCATCGCAGTGCGCGGGCCTCTCACTGTCGTGGCCTCTCTTGTTGCAGAGCACAGGCTCCAGACGCGCAGGCTCAGTAGTTGTGGCTCACGGGCCCAGTTGCTCCGCGGCACGTGGGATCTTCCCAGACCAGGACTTGAACCCGTGTCTCCTGCATTGACAGGCAGATCCTCAACCACTGCACCACCAGGGAAGCCCCAAAAAGATTTTCTTAACTAGAACTACTTTATGAAGGAGTTGGGCCTTGGAGGATAGATAAAATTTTTTAAAGGTGGAAGTGAGGGAATGAGGAAGATGAGTTCAGGAAATGAACTGGAGATTATTCCTTTTGGCTGGAGTGCTCATGACAGAAGGGTAATAAGATGAGACGAAGAAGATAGGCTGGAATCTGGAGAATTTTGAAAGCACGACTGTCAAATGTAAAGTATTTTTTTTTATTGCAGTATTTGAAAAACTGCCGTTTAGTGATTTGTGACCAGCATTTTCTTTTTAAATGAAATAGAATAGGAAATATCAGAATACATTATTTTTATAAGGATTGTTTGTGAAACTTTTGCTCCAGGTATGTGTGTTACATGTATAAACACATTTACTGGAACCTGATGTAAAGTTTCTAAGGAGTCTTAGTCGAAGTTAGAAATCCACTGCTTTACTTGACTATGAGGAACAGAGGATTTTAAGCACAAGAGTTAAAGGCTCAAAGCAAACTTGAAGATTAATTTGGCAGGATAGTACTATGAAGGAAAGCGAGAGTCCGGATGATGAGAGACCAGTTTGGAGGTTACTGCTGTGCTTCAGAGTGATTTGTCCATAATGAGAATGAGAGTTCTGGAAATGGAAAGGAATGAAGACTTGGGGAATGATAACCTTACTATATATGACAAATTGAATGTTCGCATGGAAAAGAGGGGAGGGAGGAATCAAAAAAAAAAGTTTAAGATATTTAGCCTGGGTACTTGAATGATAATACAGTATCTTTAATAAGAGAATATTGGAAAAGCTAATTCTGTGAAGGCAAGATGTATAGGTAAGCTGAGTTGAAGTGTGCCTGGCACTGGTTCAGAAGGGCTAGGTCTGAAGATAAAGACTTGGTAGATGGCTATCTACATCTGACCATTGAACCTCTGCTGGTAGACAGGGTTCATTACAAGAAGAGGTTTGAAGAGCCATTAAAATAGATTCCACAGAGTCCTCACTGTGTGGTAAGTATAAGCAGTTTTGTGCTGTCGAACCGTAACAAGTTAAATATTTTACCTGTAATCTTACTTGATGTTTGTGTGTGATATAAACCTTTGACTATAAATACCATATCTAATAAGATCTTATGTTTTATTTCTCTTCTAGTCATTTTAGCTTTCTATTTTAAAATTGCTTTAATGGTATGCTAACTCTGTAAAATAATTAGGTTTCAACAAGTCAAATACAATTATTTTGTAAACTTTAGAGATTTGCTGAAGGGAATTGTAAAAATAAAGATGCTTGCTCATTTATATGGCATGAAAAGTTTGAATAGCTTGAATGGTTTTCTTTGAACAAATTAAAATTTTTATTGTCTTTAAGCAGTGAAGAATGACAAAGCGAAGCTTTCAGAATATTTATAAATCCGTCTTTAAAATAAAGATAGCATATCTGGTTTTTAAAAAAGCCATTTCATAGCTGTTAATTGGAATTTAAAGTGTGAAACTTTTTAAAAGTATGAGAAAATGATATAGGTAATTTTAATCTTTATATATAGATTTCATTCAAAGCATCTTGACTATTTGTATATTGCTATTATATATAGATACAGGTAATATTTTACCATAATCTACATGTGGGTGCAGAAATGTTTTGTTAACTCTCTATAAAATGAATATACTGCCCCAAATCACTTATCCTCTCTGCTGGAGCCAAACAGAGCTAATACATAGCTTCTCAGCAGTGGATTAGCAAATGAAAAGAAGTGCTCTGAACCCAGTAGAGGAAAATAGGAAGTATCAAGAAATACTCCCATCCCCCTTTCTTCTCTTCCAAGCTTGTCGATCTTTGTGTGACGAGGCCCCTTTGGGGTACTCTAGTAACTGTCTCTGAGCTGTGGCCAGGCTTTTAGATCTTTGTGTGACGAGGCCTCTTTGGGGTACTCTAGTAACTGTCTCTGAGCTGTGGCTCCAGGCAGCAGAGCAAACTGGAGCTCTCTGGTGGCAGCAGCCTGGCTCTCTAGCTCCTGCATTCTTCCCTGCCCTTCGCTTGGTCGTCCACCCCCTACTGGTTTCTTTCATAAATAGACTAATCAAGTGGGACCCCTACTCTAAAATAATCTCATGATCTGTCATTCCACCATTCTGGTTTCACTTTTTTGGATTTTTTAAAAGATTTTATTTGAAAGATCCCCTTTTAAAATGCAAATACCCCTGGGAGAGGTCTGACCTTAGTCCTCAGCTAACATCTTAATTACCAGTCAGTACCTAAGTTTGCCTTAGTACACATTTGCCTGAGAAGAACCCCTGGCTAAAAGTGATAAAACTAGAGGGAAGCTAGCATTTATAATAATATTAATAGTAGTAGTAGTAATACTTTTATTATTATTATTATTATTGGCAGGTAAGATGTACTAAGGGCCATATTATTAAGTGCCAGGAATTGTTGTAAGTGCTTTACAAATATAAATTTCCCTAATTCCCTCATCAACCCTATTGATGTTATTACTACTGTTATTTTACAGATAAGAAAACTGAGGTATGTGGAACATAAATAATTGTCTATGTCATGTAATAAATGCAGCCGAGTGTTAGACTCAGGCATTTGGATTCCTTAGGGCTGTTTTGCTGTGAGACCTCTTCCCTGCTATATTGCCTCTTAGAGAGATGGCTTCTGATCAACATTTCACCCTTTTTACAATTTTGCATCAAATGGAATTATGCTATTTGATTATAGGCCACTTCCTGTTGAAGGTCAGGGGCCTTGCCATCATCTAAATAGATTTTTTAGTAACAACTGTAATGAAATAGGAAAATTCCTTATAACTAAGGGAATGTATTTGCAGGATATAGAGGAGAAGGAAGTAAAGAGACTAGTCTATAATCTAGCACTATCTTTCCTATTTAAAACTTATTTTGGGGAATTTAAAAATATGGATTAATAAAATAATTTGTAGTCCTAGTACCCTGAGATAACCCCAAAATGAATGAATGAATATATATGTGTACATATACATACACACATACATGTGTGTGTGTGTGTGTGTGTGTGTATTCTTTCTAGGTTTTTTTTCTTTTGAGCCTTATTTTCTGAATGTTCTGTAAGGTGTCAACTCATACCACCTCTTTAAAATTTTAGAATGAAATAATTTCCCTTGAGTATAAATAAACAGCATTTCCCACTTCATCTTTAAGAGAAGTTGAACTAATAATTATTGTCTATGACTTGCCAGAAATAAATGTTTAACTAAATTATCTCTGTGTTCTTTATATGATCATTTTTAAGTAAGAGTAGATAGAAGAGGACCCTAGATTCTTCACTTAATCTCCATATTGAGTCAGTTCTTTCAGCCAGTGTTTGGTCAGCACTAATCTACCTCTGCTCCTGTCTTTGCTTCAACACTGCTACCACTTTAATTTCCTTGTAATATCTGGAGCAGTAGAGTCTCCTTTAATTACTCATCTCTCCTCTAGATCTGCCGTTCAGATCCCTCTGTAACCTACATATCTGATTGTGTCATTCTCCTTTATAGAATTCTTCAGTGGCTTATTGCTTGTATGCCCTGGAAGCAGGATTTGGGGATGACTGGGGCAGGGAATTCTCCAGGTCCCAAGTAGCAGTTTAAAAGGGGAGTTTGGGGGCTTCCCTGGTGGCGCAGTGGTTGAGAGTCCGCCTGCCGATGCAGGGGACACGGGTTCGTGCCCCGGCCCGGG
>NC_041219.1:29162362-29172692 GCF_002837175.3 Physeter macrocephalus | reverse complement strand
GCCGGCGCGCCGGGAGCCGGTGCCCCGCAACGGGAGAGGCCACGACAGTGAGAGGCCCGCGTACCGCAAAAAAAAAAAAAAAAAAAAGGGAGTTTGGGATGTATGCTTGTTCCAGGTGGCCACATCCCTTGACCCTGCTGACTCCACATAATGAGGGCCAGGCAGGGGCCCGCTAACGTGTCAGGTCTGGGCCCTTATTGTCTGGGTCTAAAGGCAGAGTGTGCTGCTGCTGTATGGACAGTAAACTTTTGGTGGCAGCAAGGATCAAAACTAGGAGACCATTTAGGAGCCTAATTGCAGTAATCCACTTGATTGTGGCTTGGTCCAGGGTGGTGGCAGTAGAGATAATAAGTAATCAGATTCTAGATATATTTTGAAGGTAGAGCCAAACATTCTTCCTAAAGGATTGATGTGGGGAGAGAGAAAGAGAGGAGACAAGTCTGATTCCAAGATTATTAACCTCAGTACCTGGAAGGATTTAGGGTAATGGAGCATATTAATCACTGATGTCTTACTTTTGCCATTAGCAGCTATTGTTGAATGCTAGTTCTAATAAAATACTATATTTGACCAGATTTTGGACCTCAGGAAATTTTGAGGGAAGAGAAGTGAAAGGTGTGCAATTGTGAGGGCTGGGGCTGGCAGTCTTAAATCTTTATTCAGCAAACCCTGTATCTAAAAGTTAAGAAATTGGTGGTGGGCAGGAGTATCTCTGATTGCTAGGAGATTTTACAAAAAAGAGGTGGGGAGAAACCAAAAATCAACTTTACCTTTGCAGTTTTCTTAGGGCCTTGGGCAGCATCTGCAAGTAACATTGAAATTCATATTGTGTTGCTGTCCTAAAAAATGTAAAGCATTGATCATGCTACACACAATGTTCTGAGTGCTCTGTATCTAGGTCCCCACCTGCAACCTAAAATTTGTGTTTAATTTATGTTAAATCAATGAAGAAAATGTTTTGTGATTCCCTACTTTTTAACTAGATTTCGTTTCACTCTTTTTAGGTTCAGGTAGCAGATGTGTTTCTTTAACTGATAAAGGAACAAGTTTCTGGGTCAGAATCACATTTGTTTTATTATGTTAAGTTTCTTTGGTGTGTGGGTTTGTTTTTTGGAATAAGCTTCTAATTTCAGATAATGCTTAGCCTGCCAGAATGTAGAAGTTCATTATATTGCCACTCACTTCATATTTTTCCTCTTTTTTCTTAATTTGCTTATACATCCTTGCACATTCCTGAGAGTCTATTCAAATACAGAGACAGAATGGGAGAATGCTTTTCTCTTAAGGCAAACTGTCAAGTCTATCAAATCAGAGTCTGTCAGTACAGAGCCATGAATTAAAGGTCATTATTGATTTGCTACTGGAAAGCCAAATTTTAAATGGCAGTTAATTAGAATATTTAGTATTTTTATTTAGTATTATTTAAATAAATAGAATGTCATATTGATTTGTTCACTATAGCTATGTGTCAGATAAATATTTATTGTTTACTGAGCATTTACTATGTGCCAGATATTTTGTTATCTCAGTCCTTTAACAATTCTGTGAAGGTGGTATGATTTTCCCTGTTTTACAGATGAAGTTTAGAGAAGTTAGAATATTTGCTCAAATCAGACATGTAAACAGTATGTGGCAGAGGTAGCATTCAAACCTAAGTTTTTCTACTTCAAAACTCATGCTTTTAACTATGATTATATTTTAGTAACTCCACTTAAAGCTCTCAGAATATAGACACTAATGAGATGTATTTGGGTCTTGCCAGTCCCAATTTTTAAGAAAATGAATATTTTTGTAAACTGCCTTCAGACTATTGGATAAAAGGGGATGTGAAAAGGGATCGCTACCCATTCTTTACCAGTAGATGGTGGCATAAAATTAAAAACAAAGTTTTTAAAAGGAACCATCAGAGAAAGTAAAGTGATGTGTATATGCTTTCAGAGCAAGGTGGATGAAAGATTAGTGAAGTCTAGAGTAAATGAAAAGTGAGAACTGCCTATGGTATTATGACAGGCAGCCGAGGTACTGGGAGCAGAGAGAGCAATTTTATAAAATTATTCCTGGAAAAATAAAATAATTCCTGGAAAAATACCTTGTGAAAAAGAAAAATATTGGCTTTTTGTTTTTCTTTTATTAAAAATTGACATTGTTCTGCTTAGTTTTCAGATGCTTCAAATGTTATGAACAGAGACTTGTTTGGATTATGTGTTTCTCAGCTAGACTAAATAAATGCTAACAATGGATAAGTGCAAACACATTGGGCAGTTGCGGCTTGCTCAAGACCATTCCATCCTCAACCCTCAGAAATGGCATTGTGTGGACTGCAATACAACTGAGTCTATTTGGGCTTGCTTTAGCTGTTCCCATGTGGCCTGTGGAAGATATATTGAAGAACATGCACTCAGGCACTTTCAAGAAAGCAGTCATCCTGTTGCATTGGAGGTGAACGAGATGTATGTTTTTTGTTACCTTTGTGATGATTATGTTCTTAATGATAATGCAATTGGAGACCTGAAGTTACTACGAAGTACATTAAGTGCAATCAAAAGTCAAAATGATCACTGCACCACTCGTAGTGGAAGGGTTTTACGGTCTATGGGTACAAGTGATGATTCTTATTTCTTACATGATGGCACCCAATCTCTGTTTCAAAATGAAGATCAAATGTATACTGCTCTTTGGCACAGGAGAAGGATACTAATGGGTAAAATCTTTCGAATTTGGTTTGAACAGTCACCCACTGGAAGAAAAAGGCAAGAACAATTTCAGGAAAAAATAGCAAAAAGAGAAGTGAAGAAAAGACGGCAAGAATTAGAGTATCAAGTTAAAGCAGAATTGGAAAGTATGCCTCCAAGAAAGAGTTTACGTTTGCAAGGTCTAGCTGAGTCCACCACAGTAGAAATAGTTCCTGTTCAAGTACCACTGCAAGCCTCAGCATCACCAGCAAAAGATAAAGTAGTATCTACCTCAGAAGATGTAAGACTAAAAGAAGCCAGTGACTCCTCTGTTAAACGAAGGCCAATAGTAACTCCTGGTGTAACAGGATTGAGAAATTTGGGAAATACTTGCTATATGAATTCTGTTCTTCAAGTGTTAAGTCATTTACTTATTTTTCGACAATGTTTTTTAAAACTTGATCTGAACCAATGGCTAGCTGTGACAGCTAGTGATAAAACAAGATCATCTTATAAGCATCCTCCAATCACAGATACAGTATATCAAATGAATGAATGCCAAGAAAAAGAAACATGCTCTGTTCGCTCCAGACATCCAAGTTTATCATCAGGACTAAGCGGTGGAGCATCAAAGAGTAGAAAGATGGAACTTATTCAGCCAAGGGAGCCAAGTTCACAATACATTTCTCTCTGTCATGAATTGCACACTTTGTTCCAAGTCATGTGGTCTGGAAAGTGGGCCTTGGTCTCACCATTTGCTATGCTACACTCAGTATGGAGACTAATTCCTGCTTTTCGTGGTTATGCCCAACAAGATGCTCAGGAATTTCTTTGTGAGCTTTTGGATAAAATACAACATGAACTAGAGACAACTGGTACGAGGTTACCAGCTCTTATCCCCACTTCTCAAAGGAAACTTATCAAGCAGGTTCTGAATGTTGTAAATAACATCTTTCATGGACAACTTCTTAGTCAGGTATGGATTTTTTAAAAATCTTATTTTCATCTTGGGGAATTCATAAAGTGAAGCCTAAAAAAATGCATATTCTCTGTATATCTAGTATGTTAGCACTAGTACTGTTCTCAGGTCAAAACTGGTCACTTTTACAATGTATGAAGAAGTCAGCTCACTCTTATAGTTGCTTCCTTCATGAATCATTGGAAGTAGTTTTACTTCAATGGTATTAAAGCTTTTTGATGGGGAGAGGGAATCAGGAAACAGAGCTTCTTAGGTTAATAGTATTGCATTCGTTCTCTGAGGGATTGAGAAGAGTTTAATCCCACAAGGAACAGATTTGAAGATACTTTTGTACTGGGAATGGATTTGGTGTACACTTGAGAAATTTCAGGGACCAAGGAGTAGCCCTGGAGGATTTCCTATAGAACCAAAGGGGGCAAGGTTTGAAAACTTTCACAAGTAGGTAGCGATATTTTAAGGTAAATAAATGTGATTTCATCTAGAAAGATCCTAAATGGTTTTCCTTTAGTTTAATTACACCCGCAAAAGTTTCCCTTGTGAAAGTCACAAAACCAGAGTCTTCCATCTAATTAATGGTTCTCTAGAATGAATGGACTTGTTGGTAAACTATTACTAGACATCGGCTCTCTACTTTTCCAGGGCATAGAGCTTTAAAAAAAGTTTATTCAAAATTGAGTTATTTGTAGAGAAGTGGATGGACCTAGAGTCTGTCATACAGAGTGAAGTAAGTCAGTATGCATATGGCTGATTCGCTTTGTTGTGCAACAGAAACTAACACAGTATTGTGAAGTAATTATACTCCAATAAAGATCTATTAAAAAGTTTATTTGAAAGAGGGAGGAGATATGGGGATATATGTATATGTATAGCTGATTCACTTTGTTATAAAGCAGAAACTAACACACCATTGTAAAGCAATTATACTCCAATAAAGATGTTTAAAAAAAAAAGTTTGTTTTTTAACTGAGGCAATTAGGCCCCTATACACATGCCTCTGTTCCTCAGTTCAACTTTCATGGTAATGATACCACCTTTTGTTTTTATAGCATACTTTTCTGGAATGTAGTTTAAATATTTCAAATGTATTTCTTCTTAGGGAATATCTATGAAGTTTATTTCCCTTCATATTTCAGAAATGTATAGATTCTACATTGTGTCAATTAGCACATAAGAGTTGTGCTTCTTGTGTTGCATGCAATTTTATTTTTCCACCATCTTTCTCTGTCGTTTTTAACTTTTTATGCAAAAGTTAAAATACGCAATTATAAAGAAAATAATATATACCATATAGAAAATCTATATGGTACAGTAAATCTATGCAGAAGAAAAATCATCCCTTAGTACCATAACTCCACATAACCCACACATAAAACTATTAATATTTTGGTATATTTCCATCTAGGTTTTTTTTTTCTTCTGAATATTTATACATATTTTTCCCCCTAATTGTATGGTCATGTTGAATTTACCTGCTTTTTTTCACTTTTTCATTTAATAATGTAAGGATTTTTCATAGTCATCAAAATATTTGATCATTCTTTTCACAACATTTCAGTGTCCATCATATGTATATACCATAATTTATTTAACCATTTCCATATTGTTGACTTGTAAACTGTTTCCAGACATCATTATAATGTCACGATCAATTAATACGGTTTTTCTAATGATTTCCTTAGGACAGAGTCCTAGAAGTAGAATGACTTTGTCAAAGATTAGGACTTTTGATACTTGGCTGCAAATTTCTTTCCAGAAAGTTACCATTTTATATTTTGAATAGTGCGAGAGTGGTTATGTGCTTGTTTTTCCTTTATGGATGAATTTTGAAATTAATAAAAATTGTTATGCCAGCATTTTGCTTTCTTCCTTTCAATGTATAATAAACACTTAGGAAACTGGTTATCTCAGGAGATTCAGAGGTTGGAATGCCCCGCCCCTCCCCACCCCCACACCAAATTCAAGAAACTATTCTCAAAAGGTCAGACTGTGGTCCTAGTGAGTCCCCAAACTAAACACCAGGAGTATTATTTTCTTTGTGTCAATGTGTTAAATCTAAAATCTACATTAAAATTGGCCTCTATGTTTTTGTTTGTTCCAGGAATATAGCTTTTATGAAAGAGTTTAGTGATATTTCATATCATGTGTGGATTTTTAGATCTACAGAGTCTGTCTTCAGTTATGGGCAGTGTTTGTTGGCATTAAATCCTGCTGAATGCTTTACTGAAATTATTATTCTTTCCTTTTCCATTACTGTATTTCCTACATAAGTTGTTAGAAAGGCCTCATGTTATATGTATAATATTTATATTATATGTATATTTATGTTATATGTACTATCTTTTGAAATTATCAGTCGGTAGGGCTTCAAAATATGTACTAAATATACCATATATAAAAATATACTATATTTTAAAATCTGTATATAAAAATATACAAATAATATTTTACTTGTATCATGGTTAAGAGGTTATAGGGATTTGGGGAGAGAAAATCAATCAGTGAAAGATGGGGAAGGAAAAAGGGCAAAGAACCTCAACTCTAATAATGTAAACACATTAAATTAAATGCATATAAATATATATCATATATATTATATATGTATAGACACACATACACACACACATATATATACACACATGGGTATGTAACTGAGTCCATGGTTTGGTTTTCTACTAAATTCAGACTTGACTAATGCCCTTGGAGCTTTTCGAATGCCTAGTAGTTAAAGCCCATCAATGCATAATGGGTTTACGGAAGAAAAAAATTATTCCCTGAAAATAATATAAAACAGATTATTCAGAATTCTGATAGTGCATTTTCAGAAGAAGAGCTAATTTACTGGCAGTGACTTCTAGTGAAAGGAATAAATATTTGACAGAAGGATTGTAATCTGAGAAACTAATATTTTTATTTGCAGGTTACATGTCTTGCATGTGACAACAAATCAAACACCATAGAACCTTTCTGGGACTTGTCACTGGAATTTCCAGAAAGATACCAATGCAGTGGAAAAGACATTGCTTCCCAGCCATGTCTGGTTACTGAAATGTTGGCCAAATTCACAGAAACCGAAGCTTTAGAAGGAAAAATCTACGTATGTGACCAGTGTAATTGTAAGTAGAAGCTGTATATTCTCTTTGCTTTTCTAAGGTTAGCAAAGAGAAACACAAATGAAGGAAGCTGGAATAAATTCCTTTAGTAGCAGGTATAGAAATAAACTGTTAGTTTATCAAAAGAAACTTGGCTGGATAGTTCTACTTTTTAATTGGCATTTGTGAACTATATGTTTGTTTTGCCTTATTGATGACGTTAAAATTTTTTTGATCCTATAGTAAATTATAGAAAGGATTCATCAAATAAAATTTAAATTTAATATGTGAAGGCAGAATAAAGTAGCAAAGGGGAATAGTAAAAGGTAACCATGTTATTTAGTACGGAATGAAATGTTTGCTTTTTGAGTCTTTTTGCTACATATCAAAACCTTGATATATAGATAATATATGTATGTGTGTGTGTGTGTATACATATATAATAGGAAATAAGACATATAGCTGGACTGCTGCTATGGACTTTGGCTTCATAAAAACAAAAATTTATTCAAAAACCATCTACTGACTGTCTCTTCTATATTAGTAATTGTTCTAATTGCTGTGGATAGAGGTAAGACACTTTCAAGATGCTCACATACCTAATGGAGGAAACAGACAATTAAGATCTACTATGATCAGCTCTCTGATAGAGGCGAGCATAGGAAGCCAGCACTGGGGGATGAAATAGCCATTTCAATTAAAGAAGCATCATCCTCCAGGCAAACGGTATATAAAACCACATCAGATCTTCTCTGTCTTTATCCAGTTTCTTTGTCGATGTGTACATGGCATTTTAGTGTTTATACTTTATATTTGCAGATATTCTCCTTAAGCTCCATGTCTGAAAAAATGATTCTAGGGCTTTAGATACTAAACGTCTAAGGTAATATAAAAGAAACATTGGCTGTTCCAGCATTGAGAAAATGGCACATCAGTTGATAGTATTCTAGAACAACTTATACTAACATTGTTTTCTGTGTGCTGCCTAATATAAAATCTGTTAATTTATAGGAGCCTAAGATTTATAAGATTAAAAGAAAATAAACCTTTATCAAATTTGTATAGTGAAGTATTTTTTTCTTGGACATAAATTTGAATGGTCCTAGATGCTTTCATCACCAAATCTGGGAGTAGAAAGATATGAGTAAATGCAGAATATTGCTTTATAACATGTTTGTGTGTGTCTCCTGGGCCCACCAAATAAGGGCCTAAAAGAGCTGCTTTAATTTAATACATAATGGCAAATGTTTAAAATTATAATTCAAGGAGTTAACATCGTTTGTCTAGCTACACTTGGACCATATATTTCTGGATGACAATCCAAAGGTAGGTCTTTAACATTCAGCAGCAGCCTGATACCTGGATCTCAGGGGCATAGACCTGGAGGAAAGGCTTCTGGTAGCAAGAGGAGATGGGTTAGAGGACAGCCTCATGGTGGACTGATTCTACTTCCTACATGAGAAGCAGCTGCTGCTACGTCTGGAGTCGCAGTTGTTGTACAAGTTGAAGAATAGCTCCTGGACATCAAGAGCAAATTTTGGTAGCCAATGGCCCAGCCAGGACAAGGTCTGTAGGTGGACCTCTAGAGAAGCAGGGGGGTAAACAAAAAGAATCCTCAGTTCCACTTGTTTAAGATTTGGTACTGAAATAGCAAGATACTGAGGGAGACCTCAGATGCTGAGCTAGTAAAGGATTGCTTTCTTGGGCAGTGCTGGGGTGGATCCCCAGGAAGCAGGGATGGGTGTTCTTGGAAGGAAGGTCCCATGCCCCGGGGATCCTGATTAGCTTCAAGAAATGAACTGACCCTGAAACTTTTTAATTAGACTTTGGTAAGAGTATATTAAAGTATGTTTAGGGAGAGTTTTAACTTTTCCTGTTAGTTGGCATAGCCAAATCCATTTAAAAATATTATAGCACATATTCTGTTGCCTTATTTTCAGGATTATATTAAATCATGTACAGTATATATGGGGGATTGGTTCCAGGAGCGCCCACTTTTATACCAAAATCTACCGATGCTCAAGTTCCATAGTAGGTCATCTGTATCTGGAGATTTCGCATCAGCGGATTCAACCAACTGCGGATGTAAATTTTGATCCATGGTTGAATCTGTGCTAGCGAAACCTTCAGAGGGCCGACTGTACATTTATTGAAAATAATAATAATCTGCATGTAAGTGGACCCATGTAGTCCAAGCCTTTGTTGTTCAAGAGTCAACTGTGCTTATTTGTTTACATGTCTGTATACCTTGACTAGTTCATAAATTTTGTGTGTTTACATGATTCTAAGTGTCTTGAGGGCAAGGCCATGCCTTTATCTCTAGCACAGTAAAATGCCTGTAACGCAGTAGATGTTTAATTGATAATACATGTCTGAATTATTTTGAGTTTACTCAGCTTTTCCTTGTATCCTTAAATTTGCATCTCATTCTGTCTTTAATATCACAGCAAAGCGTAGAAGGTTTTCCTCAAAACCAGTTGTACTCACAGAAGCCCAGAAACAGCTTATGATTTGCCACCTACCTCAGGTTCTCAGACTACATCTCAAACGATTCAGGTTAGTAGTAGAATAAACTTTAATATTTGGCTAGATGACTTATCTACTTCTGTTTTTTTTTTTTTTAAGGGAAAAAAATTCTGTCATTGTCTCTAGCCCTAATCATAGACACCATGTTCAATAACTATCCTTGGGCTTCCCTGGTGGCGCAGTGGTTGGGAGTCCGCCTGCTGATGCAGGGGACACGGGTTCGTGCCCGGGTCCGGGAAGATCCCACGTGCCGCGGAGCAGCTGGGCCCGTGAGCCATGGCCGCTGAGCCTGCGCGTCCGGAGCCTGTGCTCGGCAACGGGAGAGGCCACAACAGTGAGAGGCCCGCGTACCGCAAAGAAAAAAAAAAAAATTATTATCCTTGATTATCTTCCCTTGCAGAATGCATTGCTGATCAGCAGACCCCTCGCATTTCGGTCTGCTAGTATCATTCTCCTTGTAAGTCTCTGCTTATAGTGTTTAATATTCAGCGTATTTTAGGTATAAAATTTTTAAAATTTAAATCTACAACTTGAGAGTATTTGATCCAATTGCTTCATGCTTGGAAAATATTTGAACAATGGTATAGCAGTTCAGTTCCAAGCAGTTAAAAACAAAAACAAAAAACTTTAGTCTTCAGAAATATATTTAGATAAATTAGTTGGCAAATCTGTTGGTTAATCAAAGCATATGGTTTCATACCTTGTAATAACCATGTTAACTTGAGAGTTTATTGTTCTCTTAAGAAATGAGAAGTTACTTTATGTGCTATGATTTGACAACTATTGAGATCATGTTTCTTGTACATATTAGTTGTTGCTGGTTTCTTTCTATCTTATTTAAATTAAAGGAATACATGTTAAAAAAAAATTCAGGGCTTCCCTGGTGGCGCAGTGGTTGAGAGTCCGCCTGCTGATGCAGGGCACACGGGTTCGTGCCCCGGTCCGGGAGGATCTCGCGTACCGCGGAGCGGCTGGACCCGTGAGCCGTGGCCGCTGAGCCTGCGCGTCCGGAGCCTGCGCTCCGCAACGGGAGAGGCCACAGCAGTGAGAGGCCCGCGTACCGC
>NC_041219.1:29115202-29162352 GCF_002837175.3 Physeter macrocephalus | reverse complement strand
ATTCAGGGATTCCCTGGTGGCGCAGTGGTTGAGAGTCCGCCTACCAATGCAGGGGACACGGGTTCGAGCCCTGGTCCGGGAAGATCCCATATGCCGCGGAGCAACAGAGCCAGGTGCCACAATTACTGAGCCTGTGCTCTAGAGCCCGTGAGCCACAACTACTGAGCCCACGCGCCACAACTACTGAAGCCTGCGTGCCTAGAGCCCGTGCTCCACAACAAGAGGAGCCACGGCAATGAGAGGCTCACACACCACGATGAAGAGTAGCTGCCGCTCACCGCAACTAGAGAAAGCCTGGGTGCAGCAATGAAGACCCAACGCAGCCCAAAAATAAATAAATTTATTTAAAAAAAAAAAATTCAAACATTACAGAAGGTAAGGTGAAAGCCCAAACTAAAAGTTCCTCTTTCTCTCCCACTTAACTGACTAAAGTTATTTATTTAAGCTGTTAAAAGTACGGTCAGCAGATACCATGTGAGTGCTTTTTAATGCCAGATGTTGTTTCATATTCTTTGGGGAATGGAATATAAGGTAGGATTCTTTTCTCAACAAGATTATAATCAGGCACGCACAGAAATAATGGTGAAGTAGAAATACCAAGTATCACAAACTATATACAAAATGATTTATCAGCACCTTGGAGGAGGGAGTTAGGCAAAATCTAAACATTCCCAAAGCCTCTCTAATGGCATAGAGGACTTTGTATAATTTAAATCTCAGTTCATATTTCATCTCTTTAGAGAGGACTTCCCTGACCATCCTATTTAAAAGTAGCACCACCCAACCTTCAGTGTCACGTTACCTACCCTATTTTTGCTTCATGGCAAAAACCACTATCTGCAATAGTTTATTTACTTATTTCTCTGCCCACGAACAGAAACTCAGTAATGACAGGGATCTTGTCTTTTTCATTCCTATATTCCAAAGCCTAGAACTGAGTACATAGTAGATGCCCCAAAATATTAAGTGAATGAATGGGGTGTCTACAGGAGGAGGAGCACTCTAGCCTGAGAGCAACCTGAACAAAGGTACGAAGGAAGGAAAGGGTATATAACAAAATGTTTAGTGGAAAGCCTGGTGAGACCTGCCCTGGTGTGTAAAATCAAGTGGAATGAAAACAGGAAGATTGTTAGGAGGTGAATATTGTTCAGGGCCAGGTAGCAAGGGCCAAGGAGCATGGAGAGGTGAGAACATATAAGATTCCATAAAGACAGACTTGAAAGGACAAATATCGGGTACTTAAATTGGTACTTAATTGGCTATTATAAATTGTTGAAGAACCTCCTGTTCTTCATAATTGCCTCTTTAATCTGCCATTTAAAGCTCACCTTAATTTAAACCTATTTGACCCCCTCCCATCTTCTGCCCAAAACATTTTTTTTTTTTTTTTTTTTTTTTTGTGGTACGCGGGCCTCTCACTGCCGTGGCCCCTCCCGCCGCGGAGCACAGGCTCCGGACGCGCAGGCCCAGCGGCCATGGCTCACGGGCCCAGCCGCTCCGCGGCATGTGGGATCTTCCCGGACCGGGGCACGAACCCGTGTCCCCTGCATTGGCAGGCGGACTCCCAACCACTGCGCCACCAGGGAAGCCCTCAAAACATTTTTGATGCTTCATGCTGTATTTCTGATTCAGAGACCATTTTTATGCCGCCTTTACCACCACATTTATCTCTTTCCTTGCTTTTCATCTATTCAAAAAGTACTATTGTATTTGCCAGTGTATACAATACATAGGGTATATAAGATAAAAGGGAGAATGGGATTGGGGAGGGGCGCCCAAGAGCTTTTAAGAAGCATGAGAAACATTTCTAATACCTTAGAAGCTCTGACGTGTGTGCCTCCTAGTCCTGTTCCCTCCCTCTCAGAAGTAAACCATTATGAATTTTGGATATAGTGTTATCTAGTTCTTTATCATTTTACTGTATTTTTATCAGCAGAAAAAAATGGGTACCCACCTATTGATAGAAATGAATATTTTTTTTTGTTTAATTTTTATTTTTTATTGGAGTATAGTTGATTTACAATGTTGTGCTAGTTTTAGGTGTACAACAGAGATTCAGTTATACATATACATATATCATTTTTCAGATTCTTTTCCCACATAGGTTATTACAGAGTATTGAGTAGAGTTCCCTGTGCTATATAGTAGGTCCTTGTTGATTATCTATTTTATATATAGTGGTGTGTATAGGTTAATCCCAACCTCCTAATTTCTCCCTCCCCCGTATCTTTCCCCTTTGGTAACAATAAATTTGTTTTCAAAGTCTGTGAGTCTGTTTCTGTTTTGTAAATAAGTTCATTTGTATCCTTTTAGATTCCACATGTAAGAGGTGTCATATGATATTTGTCTTTCTCTGACTTCACTTAGTATGATGATCTCTAGGTCCATCCATGTTGCTGCAAATGGCAGAAATGAATACTTTCTAATTAGATAACTTTTAAGTATTTATTTAGCATAATTAAATAATTTAATGTTTGAATTTTATGGTAAAATAAAAGGGAGATAAAGTGAGAATGACAGGAACTTAGGTTAAGCAAATCCCATTATTTTCCATACTTGGTCTTCCATCTTTATTAAGATTAAAGGTACACTGGATACAGGATTTTTTTATACATTTAATAGGGAAAGATTGGGATATGACTTCTAGTCCAGCAGATGACATGATTTGCAAGTCTCACCTTTAGTTCCATACCACATTTTACATCATAGTAATAAGCATTTTCACATTTTTTTCCTTCATAAAACCTGTCTATATGCCCCTCTCCCTTCTCTACCTCCTACTGTCTTAACCTCATGTTTTAATACTTTTTTAAAAAATTTATTTTATTTATTTTTGGCTGCATTGGGTCTTTGTTGCTGCGCACAGGCTTTCTCTAGTTGTGGCGAGAGGGGACTACTCTTCATTGCGGTGCGCGGGCTTCTCATTGTGGTGGCTTCTCTTGTTGCGGAGCACGGGCTCTAGGTGCGCGGGCTTCAGTAGTTGTGGCGCACGGGCTTAGTTGCTCTGCGGCATGTGGGATCTTCCCGGACCAGGGCTCAAACCCGTGTCCCCTGCATTGGCAGGCAGATTCTTAACCCCTGCACCACCAGGGAAGCCCCAATACTTTTAATACTATATTTTCATCTGTCTCTTTTTTGTCTCTGCACCATACCACCCCAAGTTGGATTATAATCTCTTGAAAGAACTAACATATATTACATTATTTTTCCCCTGTAGCATCAATTCATACTATGCGTAAGATGAAAACATTGCTTTACATGCATAGATCCCGTACTGGGAAGCATGACCAACAGATTGAGAAACTGACAGTACAGGGACATTATTTGAATTTTGTCACTAACAGGTGTTATACTGATTTACACACAGGGAAGGGTCACAGTTTCTATGTTTTTAGTATGAAGAGCTCTGAAGTGTTCTGAGGAATTAGAGGTGCCCTGTTTTGTTTTTTCTCCACCCCTGGCCAAGAAAGGTCCGGGTTATGTCTCCCAGGAACAAACTCTAGGTTCTGGGACATCTTCCTCCAAGTATGGACAAGACGATAAAGAATTAAAAACCCTTTGGTGTCTTTAATTTCTCTCTTCAAAGGGGGGAAAATGCCATAGTGTCATATTTTTCTGAAAGTTAATTTTCTTCCTATACTGTCATCTAACTACAGAAGCCAAATAATTTATTTTACAACCTGACTGTACCTGTTTGGTAAATAAGCCTACATTCCTCTATTTATAGCCAACTTTAGCAATGAAAGGATTTTCTCTTTACACTATTTATTATATATATGATTGTACTCTGTCTACACTGAGGCCTTCATTATGAGTTTGGACCTAGTAGGTGGTGATTTTCCCTTGATTTTGTTGACAGTTTTACCCTGATTTGTTCGTAGGTGGTCAGGACGTAACAACCGAGAGAAGATTGGTGTTCATGTTGGCTTTGAAGAAATCTTAAACATGGAGCCCTATTGCTGCAGGGAATCCCTGAAATCCCTCAGACCAGAATGTTTTATCTATGATTTATCTGCTGTAGTAATGCACCACGGGAAAGGATTTGGCTCAGGACACTACACTGCCTACTGTTATAATTCCGAAGGAGGTAGAGACGAGAAAAAGTATTTTATCTTGGGTTAGACTTTTGGAAGCTGGAGTTCAGGCTTTCGGGGTTTCTAAACTGACCACTAAGTAATCTTAAGCAAAGCCACTTGACCCCTTGTTTTCTTTCAAGAATGCTTCTGCTGTTATTGTTCATAAAAAACGGGGTTTTGTGCAGAAAATGGGATATTTTATGCAGGATTGCGGTAGTTTTGACTTATAAGAGCTGAAGGGATAAAATAGTAAGGATGGTCTCAGTAATTAAAAGTCAGAGAGTGCTAAAGGCACACTTCTAAGAGTAGGTCCTCTGTTTACTGGTTTAATTCAGTTACTTTCATTAAAGAACAAAGCATCTAACGAACTGGGGGATCACAGATATTTGGAACAAACTTTGAGTTCAAGTTCTAACATATAAAACTTTTACTTACTGCCTCCATGAACCTTAGAAAAAAGAGGTATGGACAAAAGGCCCAAATAACCCATGAAGGCAATTAATTTAACACTACCATGAGTTGTACACTATTTGCTTTACAGTATAGTTACCAGCAAAGCATTAACTGGTAAGATTATACCAGGAATTAAAGCTAGTGTCAAGTGAACTAATCGGTCAGATTCTGTAACTTCAAATTACTTCTAGGATAAAGGTAGATAATTCCAGAGTAACATACTGCCCAAGCTGTATTTCTAGTTAAAAGAAATAAATTGGCTAGACAATTATCTTCCCTTTGAAAAAAGCTTAACTCTCACTGAAACTGTCTTTAAATCCATGTTTTCATTTATACTAGAAACTTCTAAAGTTCCTTTGTAAACATTAAGATGTATTTCTGTGCTTCACTCTAGGGTTCTGGGTACACTGCAATGATTCCAAGCTAAGCATGTGCACTATGGATGAAGTATGCAACGCCCAAGCTTATATCTTGTTTTATACCCAGCGAGTTACTGAGAATGGACATTCTAAACTCTTGCCTCCAGAACTCCTGTCTGGTAGCCAACATCCCAATGAAGCTGATGCCTCTTCTAATGAAATCCTTAGCTGATCCAAAGACAGTGGGGCTTTCTTCTTGTGATTTGTATATATACTTTTTAAAAGGGCTGACTTAATTTTGAGCTTGTTTTTATTTTTACTTACTAATCAGTGCACACTATGTTTACACATTTTGTATCTAACTACAACAAATCTTTTTTACAGACGAAGTTAGCATAAGTATATGTGTAATGTCAGCAGGTAACTAAACTTTTTTCAAGTACTTGGGAGTTTTAAACTTTTAGTGTTTACCTCAGACTGGTGTTACCTCTTTTATATTTTGATGTCTTAATTGGCTCAGATCATGAATTTGTGCAATCTTCTACTGAAGAAGTTCAGGTGGCATCATTTTATACATTTATTTATCTTTTATAGCTATTTTCTATACAAATTCTTATCAGATGGAATATTAGACTTTCTTCACTAATAGTCTTACCAAAAACAAAAAAAGGCATTTCTTTCAGATTTGTATACTGAAGTCACCTTTGCCCCCTAAAAGGGAGTTAAACTACTACAAAGTGAAATATCAAGGTATCACTTAAATACTCATTGATCACACTCATTAATATACCTGAGGCTTTGTGTGTTACAGGGCTCAAAACAGACATTATTTTGGTTATTGGAACTTCCTCTTTTCAAAAATTTATTGTTTTAATAATTGTTTATTTGGCATAGTCAAACTGTATACAAATGAAGATGACAGCTTTATAAATAGCATGTTTAAATGACTTCAGTACTATGGACATGAAAACAATGATGGCCGAGACTTATAATGATTTGTCTGGCAGCAAATAGGTTTGTCCAGATTCTAATAAAGCAGTCATAAAAAAACTGAATGTAGCAAACAGTATATTATGATGTAATACAAGTACAGTTCAACCTGGATATGAGTGAGTTCATTTTATATATTTAACATTAGATCTCTTAAAGCTTTGTACTATATTGTATCTTGAAATTTTTAGTTTAAAGGGATAAAAATAAGTCTTGAGAAAAAATTGCATAGGACACAGAAGATATTGGCATCTGGGCAAAATATTCAGTATCTCATTTTTCTAAATAACTAAAGCCTGGATTAAGTTACTCTTGCTAGGATTATGTGAATACTAAGAGCCTCTTAGATATTCAAACACTGGGCCCTTTTTTAAAATTAAAAATTACACGTGCATTTTATTAAAAATATAGTATGTAATACTCTTTGCTCTTCCCTTATTAGATCTCTTTAAAGTCCTACAGCTGCTAATTTAATTTTATTCAGAAAGATGAGAATCCACTAACCTCTATAGAAGAGCTATGTAAGATCTTAGCTAAGTGTTAACCACTGGAAGATCATTTATCTTTTTTCTCAAGTGGGTTTTGCTTGCAGGTTGAAATCATTTGAGGCAGCTGATCATGAAGTGCAATGAGAATTTATCACTGAACAGACAAATCATTCATGCCAAAACTACAGCTCGAGTATTAAATGGCTAAGGTTTTAAATCATTCATCTATTAAATACCTATGCAAGTGTTACCTCAACTGTTAACATTATTATACCTCATTAAAGATTTACTGTGGTCAAGACACCCGAGTCTAGCGTTTCTTAATGTCAAGGATTACTTTATACTTAAACTGCTACGCCTTTTAGTACCTAATTTTAGTGGAACAGTTAAAAACAATTCTGGAAGCTATGTTGTTTACAATGGTATAGTTGCTTGTTTCAGTACTTACTTCAATGTAAATATATATGAGAAAGTAGTAAGTGACTTAGCCCTTTACTTTTTAAATCCTTAAAACTAAAACCTACAGGGGAGGCTCTGTGTCTGAAGTCAAGGAAGGGGGGTACATGGGAACTCTGTACTTTATGCTCAGTTTTGCTACGAACCTAAAACTGATCTAAAAAAATGACGGCTATTAAAATAACAAAACTAAAACCTAGTCAATGAACAGAAACTTAGATTTCTTACAGTACATCTCATTGTGGACTTATACATTCTGCTAAGTTGATCTAACAAAAAACAACGTGTTTTGGTTGTAAAATAATTTACTAAAGGCACTATTGTTAAACATCAAGCTAATAATTTGTTACCAATAAGGTACATCATTGTAAACATGACAAAATGATTTCAAGAGATACATGGCTAGTAGGTGAACAATACAATTTTTAAGTAACAGCTTTCCTATTTACAAGATCATATCCCTTGCCATTCCCGGGCATGCAGTGATGCCACTGCTCCCAACTTGGGAAGGGAGCTTCAAGCTTATAATTGGCTTGAGATCACTACTGCTAAAGAGGTTTTACAAAGCTACAAATTCTTGACTCAATTCTAAAGTTCTTGGGTTTAGAAATCAAGATACTTTATACCTCCCACCAAAGCACATCAGAAAGGTATGGACTCAAAACCCCAAAAGAGCTAACTGGAGGGCCCAAGCCCTGTAACATGTCCAGGCGTGAGTTGGTGAGCTCTGCCACTTGCACACCATCACAGGAAATGGAGAGATTATTCAAAGGTAGCTATTGAACATTAGCACCATAATAAACATGGCTCATATAGCTAAAAACTATACTGTTTATCCCACAAGATAACATTTATAGCTCTAATCTGAAAGAGCAACTTTTTAATGTATAATAAATGATTTAGTACAGAAGAAGTCAGGTTTCTTAGGAGAAAAATGTTAAACAAAATACAAACTAAACAGCATCCCAGAGGCAATCTTATTGTGCTAAAGCATATACAAATTAAGGCTTTACCCTGGTACATAACAATTTTGAAATTACGTGGGGACATTCCCAACGAATCATTTACACGGAATTCAAGCAATCTGCTCAAGAACTGTGGGGCTCAGTTCAAACAAGTATTAGGCATCTTACATTTAACTTCTGCACTTAGCTGCTATGAGCGTCACTGTAACCTCACTTCCTGAAATACCACCCATGATGTTACGAATTCAAGCCAGTACAGGGGCAGGGTGTTAGAGAATTTGGTTCACTAATGAAAAAGCCTAAAAATTAAATAGAACAAGAGCCAAACATGGGAAGTACTCCTGTTTTCCTTTATTTGTGTGGTTTTAAGTACCCTTTTCGCTTACTAAGCTGAATACATTTCTCAATAAATAACTACCACTGGACAAAGGATCTAAAGGTTGAGATTTTAGTAAATCAAGGTTTTAAGTTGGTACAATGTTCCTACTAAGTTATGTTTTAATTAGATCTTTCCAATGTCAGGAGAAAAATGAAAGACGAGGACTAATATGGTCCTAAAAAGAAAATAAAGGTAAAATATTTCTAAAGCTGTA
Source organism: Physeter macrocephalus (assembly GCF_002837175.3). Classification (NCBI taxonomy): domain Eukaryota; kingdom Metazoa; phylum Chordata; class Mammalia; order Artiodactyla; family Physeteridae; genus Physeter; species Physeter macrocephalus. The sequence goes on along the minus strand of NC_041219.1, from coordinate 29,153,972 downwards.
TATTAATTTATGAAGATTCTCCTCCCACTTTATGCATGTATAGATCTTGTTTTAGCCACTATGTCAGAAGAAAAGTTTCAGTGTGGAGGTCTACAATCCAGATAAAAGGCTCTACATTTTCCTACATTAAGCTAAACTATTTCCTGTACAGAATTATAACCACAGACATTGAAATATAGCTCTCAGATCTGAAAATGTCTTTATTTTGTAGAAAATGGATTCCAGGAAGGTTAAAAAGCAATACCAGAGGGTATAGGTGCAGAACTGGATGTAGTCATTCAAAGCATTCAATTAAGAATATGGCAATATAAATATGTGAAAAGCATCTCTTAGGTGTTTGAAACAAAATGTATTAGGTCATTCCTAATTAATTGGAGCTTTATAGCATTTCCTAGACAGAAGGAAAACAGTTAACATTTCAAAGTCCTGAAAGCTTTTTCCTTGGTTAATTACATTAAATGGTTTGCCTTTTATCAAATTCCTTCCTTTTTAAACATGGATAAAAGTATTACATAGGTCCACTGTTAAACAGACAACAGGTTGCAAATTATTTCTGGTATAATGTATTCCAACAAAGCTTAGAAAATAAAAGGTGTTGCGGTGGCTCTGGACTAAGTTTAATAGTCATCTCCTCTGCTGACAACTTCTTTACATGTTGGACGCAAAAGTATGGTATGTTCAAACTGCGCTGTATATGATCCTTTAATGTCACATAATGGTGGATATGGATCTACAATACCCAAGTCACACAGATTCTTCAGAGCCATCAAGTATTTACTTTCTCCCAAACGATCCAGCCATCTGCGGCAGAAGGCAAGGGTGCCAAAGTTTTCGTTGATGACATTTAACAAGTGTTTTGTTCTTGGAAGCCTAAGACAAGAAAATCCAAGATTAATAGTTGGCTAAAAAGTTAGCAACTCATTCCCCTCATTAAGGAAAACTCAAACCAAAGCTATGACTTCACTTAGTAATTAAAGTTCAAAAAACTCTTTTTTGCTGCCTTTTTCAACATTCAAAAACCAAAATGTATAATACCCAATTACAGATGGCAGATGAATAGGAGACCAGATGAAGGCTATCTTATATTTGTCTATGCATGTGTGTGTTAACTTCCAAGTACAGACTCAATAGTATGAAGGTGGGAATTTCCCTTTTGGGGGACATTTCGGCAGTAAGCTGAAACACCTGAACAAAAAGTAGACACTGCAACCATCTCCAAAAAAAAAAAAATATATAAAGTTTACCAATGGGAAAATACTAAGAACAAAAACCTAGGAATGCCAGCAAAATGATAATCTCTGAAATTATTACGCTTGTTGGAAACTGGATATGAAGAGAATACTTACATCATTCTCATCTCAGTTAAAATTTTTAACAGGACAATTTTTCTGCTGAATTATAGAAATCCACAGAACTTATTTTTAGGCCATAGAACTGTGCATTTATGAATGTGCCACTGTGGATGTCTGTCACATTTTTTAAAATGCTGTTAACTGGGAAGAGAAACTCATCAGTCATATAAAAACTATAGTCTCTCACCTTATTGGCACGTGTCCAACATCAAAATTTTTCATGTAATGTGAACATTCCATATCATCATGAACCACGCCTTTTCCTGTGCTACCAAAGGTTTCAATGGCATATACTTCTCCTTCCTAAAAATATATATAAGGGTCAAGGGTAGAGAAGAAAAATTCAGAAATTCAGAACTAATAAAATTCCCATCTCAACTTCAGGCTGAGGTAGTCCCATACCTGGCAGTCCTTATCTACCTTTTCCTGCTTTATCTCCTTAGCACTTTTGGTCTTTGTGTCATCTATTAAAATGTAAGCTTTACATGAGCAGGGAATTTTGTTCGCTACTACTGAATACATTCCAGTGCCTTCTAAAGAGACGGGCACCTACGAGATGCTCAGTAAATATTCACCAAGTGTTCAATGAACCTTTGACATGCCTCACTTCCACAGCTGACTCAGCCCCAGTCTGACCAGACACAATCTGCACACTCACACAGCCCAATTCCTGTCTCACACAGCCCAATTCCTGTCTCACACAGCCCAATTCCTGTCAGGGTGAGTATGGACGGATGGCAAGTTAATTGTGCTCAACATACTATATACTCAACTACTGCTAGCTTCATAGTTTGGTAGGAAAAAAAAAAGTCAAAATGCTTCACAAAAGAACAGTGTTAATGGCATACATACCTCCATTCTTGTTGCCTCTCCTCCTTTCACAATGGGCACTGTTTTCCCAGCATGTATTCTATATGGCCCAATTGAATGGCCATTTAGATTACGGATTGGTTTCACTGGCATACAGAAAAGAAAAAAACAGTTATTCAGGGTCTCTAAAAGCACAAACAGGTATGGCTCTATTAAATAACCCCACATTAAGATAGTTAAATACAAACTGAAAAACTACTGGGATATTGCAATGTCATTGATTAAAAACTAGAAGGAGTAGGGAAATGATGGAAAAAGAACAAACTATGTGGTGAGGACATGATGGGGGTCCATCTAGGGAGTTATTGTTAATAAAAATACAGTGAAAATATCATGTATATAAGCATTACAAACATGAAAAATATGTATTTTCATGGTTATGGACCAAAAGGTAATTTGAAAATGAGGATTCTGTGTCAAAATAATAGAATTAAGAAACCTTAAATTTTATTATTACATCAACATTTCAAATGTTAAAAAAGAAAATCTAAACAATCCCAAGGTCCTGGGATCACTGATAGAATAAACAAATTGTTCAGTACATTCACACAATGGAACACTTACTCAACAATAAAAATGAAAAGCTACGGATACACTGACCTGAAATAAAACCAAATGAGCAAAAGAAGGCACAATTATATACATTTGGTGCAATTCCATACACACACACGCACAATTCAAAATTAAGCATAATTAAACTAATGTTTAGGGATGCATAACAGATGATAAAGACAAAGAAAAGGAAATGCCAATCCTTAGTACTCAAGATAGTGGCTTATTAGAAGAAGGCTTCTGTAACTGAGAAGGGGTATACAGAATAGGGGGGGCTTCTGTAATGCTGGCAGTATTCTATTTGTCAAGGGGTAAGGTTACATAGCTTTTACAATTGTTCAGTTGAAGTTTTACATTGTATTTTCAGTTTTTATTATATTCCACAATAAAGGTTAAAAGAAAAAAATCTAGTTCTACAGTGCTAGAATCTTCAGTGTGAGTTACCATTCTTCTAGGGCAGAATTAGGTAGCAAGGTGTTTTTTTTTTCAAATCTTTAATAATGACAAGCATATTACAAATTTAGGGGGTGGTACAGAAAAATAAAACTCTTAATTAGCTCTTAAAAAATGATAAGCTAAATTTATTTTAAAATTCAGCAAGCATTATTATTCCTCTAACACCTGACAAACTGACCCCCCAGGCCAACCAAAAACACATTTAAATAAAACGATTTCTTAGCCATACCAACCTAACACATATAACTAAGTTACATAGAAGAAGCAGGGCTCAGGGGTATCCATTTTTATAGTATACAGGTTGTGTACAGTGGCAGGTAATTCTGGAACGAACAGCTATAAAGGTAATTTTCCAATTCTATAGCTTCTTGATCAAGGTAAATAAAACTACTCCCATGATGGCCTGGCCTGGTTCTGTTATGTAGTTTTTGGGAATTGCTTCTTAAAGTTCAGCCTATAGTCCATTTCCTCATCTTCCCAATATCATGATTTGTCTATACTCTTTACGCTTAAACTAGTAAAAATGAATTCTGTCACCCTCAACTAAGAACCCTGATCAACAAAATAACTGGTATAAAAAAGTGGGTACCGAAATAATAGAACCTAAAATGTTGCATTGGCTTAGTGGAAGAGGTAAGAAAGTAGATATTAAGGATTCCAACATTGCAGGCTAGAACTGTTATGTGGTGACTAAACATTAAGTCAAATTGTCACCTAATATACCTTGAAAGGCAGACCACATGCCAACCAAAGTTGTAGAATTAGGAGAAAATAGAAGGGAAGATGATATGAGAGAGATGTGAATACGTATTATTTGTTGTGGTACCGATCTCAAAACTGGGGGTGGGAAACAACAAATATTTGTTGAATACTAATAAATTCCAGGCACTGTCATAAAATTTATATTTCTCAAAAACAAAACACAGTATCTTGAATCCTATTACAATCAAAGAAACCTGGGTTTCTTATAGGGACTTCCTTGGTGGTGCAGTGGTTAAGAATCCGCCTGCCAATGCAGGGGACACCGGTTCGATCCCTGGTCCGGGAAGATCCCACATGCCGCGGAGCAGCTAAGCTCGTGAGCCACAACTACTGAGCCTGCGCTCTAGAGCCCACGAGCCACAAGTACTAAAGCCTGCGTGCCTAGAGTCCATGTTCCGCAACAAGAGAAGCCACGGCAATGAGAAGCACATGCACCACAACGAAGAGCAGCCCCCTCTCGCCACAACTAGAGAAAGCCTGCGCGCATCAACAAAGACCCAATGCAGCCAAAAATAACTAAAATTAAATCTTTAAAAAAAAAAACTCTTTAAAAAGAAACTTGGGTTCTTAGAGTTACAGAATTTATCTAAACTCAAAGATAGACCTGCCTAACCCCAAAGCATGTTTTCTTCATTAGCCCGTAACACCTCCCATCCAAGTGTGAGAAGTCTTAAGCATTTTTGACTTGTACAGACGTTCACAGGTTTAAGGATCGGCAAGAGAGCAACAAGGACAGGCTCTGTGTCAGGTCTTAGAGGAAGAACCACTGTGCAGTTGGTAGAACACCAGAGTCCAAAAGTATCTACAGGGGAATGCAAAGAATGGTGAATGATGTGAATTTACTGAGGGACAAGGAAGCGTGAGAGTCTCCATGCTAAATTAGATTACAAAGGAGTCAGGATTTGGTTAAAGGAAATGTAGGAAACATTCTATAAGAAAGTTTTTAAGACAGGAGTTACAGAGAGCAGGAGCACAGATTAGGAAGGAGAATGGTGGCTGGAGAGTGGTCAGATAAACCCTGGGAGTTGGAGAAAGGCTGGACTGACAACACCAGAAAGCACAGGTGACTCTGGGATTGTGTACACAGGCACTGGCTGGGAAAGACTAGGCAGCAAGGGGAATAAAGATTAAAGGAAGGACACACAAGGAATTAACTGGCCTCTAAATTTTAAATTCAACTTAAAAAAAAGGTGGGGAGAGTCATCAATGGAAAGGGCCTCCGGCTTCTGTCTGAGCCTGTGATTAGTCACAGAAAATCTAGCCTACATTTCAGCCATCGTGGGATAAATCCCCAGGTGTCTTCTTATCAGCTACCAGGGTAGATGACAACAATTCCCACCAGCTAGCTACCACAGAATTCCTACCGTGAACAGGTCATTTCCCTTGTTTTTCCTCTTCATGTTCCCAATTTCCAAGAGATAAAGATGAAGCAGCTGATCTAAAGAAAGAACTCAACGCGATCTTGCAAAATTATTTCTGCCAAGGTCACAGACATTTCAAAATAAGATGTATTTTTAGAGAACATACCTTGATATGTCTTCCCATCTATTTCAACTTCGTAGGATTCCATAACTTCTTGGATGGCCTCACCAACATCACACAGACGGACATCGATTCCAGCACACTAAAAATAGAATCATGTATACTCTGTTATTCAAAGTGCAGAATTTTACAGCAACTTAACTTCTTAATATCTTAAAATAAGGGACAAGCAGAAATGACTTCCTCTATAAAAGCCTTCCATACACTGTATTACAATAACCCACTTAAAACCCTAAGAGTGGTGGACCAGTCTTACATAACCCAAACAGGCTATAAAGTGCTCAAAATATGTTGAATGAAATGGTGCTTACAGTTCACATACCTTTATTCCAGTGTTAGTGGCATCTTTTACAGCTTTTAATAATGTATCATATTTGGGATTAAAAGTGACAGTAAAAGCGCAGTCAATAATCCTACCTGAAAGAGAAAATTTGTCTTTAAGTTTACTTATCAGCTAGTCAAATGATCTACTTTATAGTATCTACTCAATTAACCTTGCTAGTTAACAGAAACATAAAATGATGGGCTCAAATGAAGGCAGCACATCAAGTACCCAGACAGCAATCATAATCAAAGGGAAAAAAAGTGTAAATAAGTTATACAAAGGTTTTGAAATGAAAAAATTAATTCCAGGGTTGGCATATACTACTTCAAGACAGCACCAATTCAATATTCACCCCGGCAGTTATACAAAAATATAAAGAGAAACAAATCAAAGTGAGAAAAGCCTGGGGAACTAAGGAACAGCACAGTGGGCAGAGAAAATGTATAGGTCCACAGGACACTAACCATCAGACTAGCTTCTCCAATTTAGTAAAACCTCAGGTAAGTATATAATCTAAGCTTTGCTTTCTCACCTGTTAAGTGAAAGTAAAAGGTACTTACCTAACACGGTTTGGGAGAGAATATAGAAAAGTTAACAATTATATATAAAGGTTGGTAAACTCAAAGGTTCTAAGTAAATGTTTTTTGTTATTATATGAATAAAAAATGTCTACAACAATGAACTGAATGAGATGTAAGATTCTATTTTTCATGCCTTGATACAATAGGTAATAAATCTCAATTACCCAACAGTTTTCACTGTACTCCACTAAGTAGGATGCTTTAAAGTAAATCTCAAAATCTACCTCAACATAGCTCTACTGAAAAGTGAGGCATCAAGAAGAAAATGTGAGAGGTCAGTATCTACAGCCCCACCCAACAGGGACAAGACTAGAGTTTTTAGGAGGAGGGTGGAGTGGGAATTATTTCTAACAACTCACCACTTATATGTGTTCCAAAGTCTATCTTACAGATGTCATCATACTGTAATACTGTTGTGTCACCAGCATTGGGAGTATAATGGGCAGCACAGTTATTCAGAGAACACCCAGTAGGAAATGCCAGGCCTGCATTTAATCCATTCTCTTTTATTAACTTCCGCGAACAGTCTTCCAACTTTTCACTTAAAAAAAAAAAAAAAAAAAAGGAATTTGTTTACTTTTATGTTCCTACCCTTATATACCTTACAGCTCATCAACTCCAGAAAGTTTACTAAAACTCTTAAATTACTTTCTGGGAGTGATCTGAGCACTTTCTGCATGTGACTAAATAACAGTCCTTCGACACTATGAACACAGTAGTTCATCTCTAAAAAATAAAGAGAATTTAGTTCCACTAGAAATCTGGAGAAACAGAAAAACATTCCACTTTCAACTTGATTTACCAGGAAATAAGATTCTTGACTTAGACTAATTTAAATGCTGATTACGTTTTATTTTCTCAATGCTGCAAGTTTTGAATATTCTTGGGATCAGAGTATTAAGTTGCCCTATAGCTTATTATTTCGCAAGGGGAAAGCTGGAGAAACAATTACTTTTATTGATTTCTTCATTGCATTATAAATGTTTTGTGTCCCAGAATTTTAATTTAATACAACTTACTGGATAGCAAAGTAACAGATTTCCAAACAGAAAATAAGAATCAGTAATGTGTACACATCTGTACACGTGAGAGTACATGAGTACAAAATAGGGTGAATGAAGTTGCAAATGTCCTCTTATGGTTTCCTCATTACATCGACACTAAAAGAATTTAGAAGGTATTTCTAGAACCTTCACTTAAAGTTTTTTGGCAAAGCATTACATAATGAAAGCCAAACATTACAATTGGAGAGTTAGTTCTAAACAATTTTTTTTATCATGTTCTTACAAAAACATATCCCTTTTACCAGATTTCTATCATTGTCATCCCAGGCTTGATCCAGCTCATGACATATTTTCTAACTTGTCGATGTGCTTCTGCAGCTTCTCGAAAATCGTTCCAAATCTCTTCACTAGCTTGATCTAATGCTTTCTTTTCTTCACTTGTAGTTCTCCAAGCAGCTGTCCGCCTTTATAGTATGCATAGTATAGCATTAGTCATTTAATAAACAGCAAAATAAGCATAACAGCTGAGATAAAAATACACTAAGATATTTTGGACCAAAAAATTACATATTCAGTTTCTTTTATTAAAAGTCAGCAAAGTTTCTGAAATACAAGTACCCACACAGGTACAACCAAACCTAATCAAGTTAAACCTTTCGTAAGACTCTTAGAAAAAAAAAAAAAAAATCCTCAAGTGAGATTTTATTCATAGTCAGAGGGACTAATACCCTACACCACATAAAATAACACAAAAGTAGAGAACCAGAAAAGTCAGAAAAGAGTCCTAGAAACAAAGCAGAGGGGAGGAAAAAAAGTCATCCTTCCACTTGAGGTAATATAAATTTTAAGGATGCACCAAATATTAACATTTAACTTCACCAACAGGGCAAGTACTAATCCAAAGACTTGACCTGGCAACCTGCATATACCTTCCTCAAAACATAAAATATTATGTGCTTTTACAGGATTTTTCTAATTGTATATATATTAGAGGTAATCTTCCTTGAAGGAGATGGCTCAAATTTTAAAACTGCCAAGGATAACAAACAGATTTTTATATTCAGTATTTGCAAATGAGAAGATCTACTGACTCCCTTTTTAAGCAGTACATTTCAAAAACAACTGCTTCAAGTGAAAATCTTTTTTAAAGTTACAGCTTTCACAGAATCTTAAGCAATACTGAATACAGAATTCACAAGTCAGTGATCACAGAAGTATAAATTATACTTAGTATAAAAGTGATGCCTTCAAGAAATAACTCTTAATTGCCTCAAAGCCAGTGGTCAGCAAACTACAGCCTGCAGGCAAATCCAGCCTGGCACTTGTTTTGTAAATAAAATTTTTTTGCAACAGCACTTCCCTGGTGGCGCAGTGGTTAAGAATCTGCCTGCCAATGCAGGGAACACGGGTTCGAGCCCTGGTCCGGGAAGATCCCATATGCCGCAGAGCAACTTAAGCCTGTGCGCCCCAACTACTGAGCCTGCGCTCTAGAGTCCACAAGCCACAACTACTGAAGCCCGCGGGCCACAACTACTGAAGCCTGTGCACCTAGAGCCCGTGCTCTGCAACAGGAGAAGCCACCACAATGAGAAGCCCGTGCACCGCAACAAAGAGCAGCCCCCACTCGTCGCAACCAGAGAAAGCCTGTGCGCGGCAACGAAAACCCAATGTAACCAAAAATAAATAAACAAAAATAAAAAATAAAGTTAAAAAAAAATTTTTTTTGCAACAACATAGCTATGCTCATTCATTTATATACCATCTATACCTACTTTCATGCTACAACAGCAGAAATGAATTAACATTCAAGACCTGAAATATTTACAATATGACCCTCTATAAAAGAGTTTACCCAACTGCTTTAAACTACAGCCCCCTAAGTTAATGCCCCAAAATGCTTTCAGAGTTTTTCTGTGTGTCAGCATCAAGTTCATTATTATTACTTCCTATTGCAGCAGCTACCTGTGCCAACATCTACTTCCTCTGATTTGCTACAAAGGCCCAAAGGAGCTGTCCTATGTGAAATTGAGGGTATTTAAGAGTCACAGAGGCTTCTATAGCTTATTTACTGTTTGGAAATATATTTTGGATCTATCTACTGCTGTTATTAGAAAACTGAAATATTATCAGTTTAAGGTCAATTTTAAACCCCTTACATACTTAAATGTGTTATTACTTTTATAGGAATAGTAAAAACTAAGAGGCAACTTGTAATCAAAGTATTCAAACAAACACCCTCAGAGCAGAAAGTAACAGGATAAGATCCTTTAAAAAGTATATTCTCAAGATGTGACTCAACTTTTTTCAGCTGCAGTACACTTATAGTTGCTCGCTCCATGCCCGGACAGACAAGCCACAATCTCCTGACCTCTAGTTGTAACTCTAGCCCTCTCTCTCCCAAAAGTCCAAAAATCTTTCCTGAAAACCAGGAATCCAAATATTCTAAGAATAAATCATTCTTAGGCACAAGAGTACTAGCTTTATTCTCAGATCAATCTTTAAGCAAAATAAATCACAATTCTTCATCTTTTACATGGACCATAATCCTGGCACATATACCTACAGCCACACCTGACAGTAAAGTCTGAAAGCACCTTCTGCTTCAAAAGCCAAAGATTTTTGTGGAAAGTAAAAATATCAGCTAATATTTACTCTAGGGTGGTAAGATAAAAGACTATGTCCACAGGGAACTGATGGATATTATGCATGTAGGGATGTGAAAAGGGAATTGGTCATTATCAATTCCCATTTCTTCTCCTCAGTCCAACCCTTAAGATTCTCCAAATTGACTTCTTATAGGTTAAAACATAAGTGTAATTAAATTTCAAATGCTATTTGACATTTTAGAATCAGAACATGATATAATAAAGATCCCCAATACTGAAATCAATAGATCTCATGAGTATCTTACACTTCTGAAGGTTGAATGGCTGATTTTTTTTTTTTTTTTGGCTTCAGGGTGGCATGTGGGATCTTACTTCCCTGACCCCTGAACAGGGATTGAACCCACACCCCTTGCAGTGGAAGCATGGAGTCTTAACCACTGGACCGCCAGGAAAGTCCCTGGCTTAACTCTTAGAACCAGTGGATTCTTCAAAAGATTATGGAATGTTCTGCATTGTTAGTAAAGAACTATCAATCAATTGAATTAAATAAATTCTTTTGCTAAGTCTTGAGTTCAAGTTCAAAGTCATTAGTGATATTCGAGAGCTTACTGCCAGGGTCTATAATTATAATTACAGGCCCAAATGAAAGAGAAAGATTATGAAGGAGTCTTCCCTTTTCCTAAATTTGATTTTTTGACAGCCTATTTAACAAAAATTTATAAATAAGATGAAAAAAATCATTCTAAGTCATACCAATTATTCCAAAAGGCAGTTAATTAAACTGAGAGTCAGGTGAGGCATGTTTTTAAAAAAAAATTATGTCTGTAAAACAAAACTATCAAAACAACTGCTTGAAAGAGAATCTTTATAGGAAGTGTTTATAGAATATATAGGGACTTCTCTGGTGGTCCAGTGGTTAAGAATCCACCTTCCAACACACGGGACATAGGTGCGATCCCTGGTCAGGGAACTAAGATCCCACATGCTGTGGGGCAACTAAGCACACACGCTATACTAGAGGGCCCACGCGCCGCAAGGAAGAGCCTGCACGCCACAATGAAAGATCCCACGTGCCACAACTAAGACCCAACGCAGCCAAAAATAAATAAATAAATATTTTAAAATAATAATAATATAGAGTATGTAAATTCTTCGCACCTCTTTGATATTTCTGAGTCTTTTTAATATTTCATCATCTTTACTGGTGGATGTATTAAAAGCAGAAAAATATAAGTAAAACCAAAAGATACAAAGGTATCTATTAATTTGTAATAGTCATAAATGTTTCTGAATTCATTGCACAGTTAACTTAAAAGTGATTATATGTGCATTCTTAAAGCACTATACAACACATTTACAAAAACCATTTAAAATGCATATCTATAAAAAAATACATATCTTTAGCCCAGAAATAATTAAGAATGATGCAGATATGACACCAATTCCTTCCTCTGGAAACTGGTATTCACAGAGAAAAAAAAGGGAACTCCCTGGCAGTCCAGGGGTTAGGACTCTGGGCTCTCACTGCCAAAGGCCTGGGTCCAATCCCTGGTTGGGGAACTAAGATCCCACAAGCCACGAAGCACGGCCCAAAAGAGAAAAAAAGAGAGAGAGAAAGCATGTTTAACTGCCTATAAGAAGAAATTATAGTTGATCCCCAGCTGGTAAAGGAAAATTCTTCTTACAGAATAATGTCAGCAAATAAATGTAGAAGGCATGACAGAATTAGACATTCACAATTATTAAGTCCTCATAAAATAACTGATAAAGCAAGGATCATCAATGGATATTAAAATAATTAAGTGAAAGGTTGTTAAAAAAAAAAAAAAGGATTTTCCAACAGTACCAAAGTATCCCACAGATTACTTGGAAACTGCAAAAAGAACAAAGTACCTTTAAAAAAGAAACAGCTGGCTGTCACCACATTAACCAAGTGATCAAATACAGTAAAACTAATAGTAGACAGTAAACAGTGGTTTTAAATCACAGGCAGAATTAAGGAAATTTTTACTTTCTTCTTTTTGCTTATCTGTATTTCCTAACTGTCCTATAATGAACATGTATTCCTTCTAAAATTAACAAGTGTCTCAAAAAATTGCCTACTGAATTTAGAAATATATATCAAGAATTTCAAAATAATTCTTTGTTCTATTTCTAGAGATCTAGAAAAAGGGAAAAATCAGATCCAATTAACGTACCAAGATGTTCATCACAGAAATTTTTCTAGTGGCAAAAAAATGAAAACAGTATTAATGTTCAAAAATAGGGTAATCGCTAATAAAATTATGCTAGATACAGAACAGCATTATAGCTATTAAAATTGGTTTCAAAAAATTTTAATGACACAGGAAATGCACGCAGAATGTTAAATTTTTTTAAAGAGCAACAACCATCCTAGTAAAAACTGATGGATTTCCACACATAAGGAAGATGTTCCTAAGGAATGAGAATATTTACATTCTCAAAATAATTTCCCACAAATTACTAATTACAAGAGGAAAAACAAAAATGATACAATAGAGAAACTGGTTAATACCTTATCCAAGTGAAAGAAATTGACATCGTGTGCCTTCATATTTGACAACCCTGAAAAGGACACAATATCTACTTATCTAGTAACCCACCCCAAAATGCACAACCTACTCTCAAATACTTCAGAAAAACAGTATGTGTACAGATTCACCAATATAACATTTTTCCACATTTGCCTTCTATCTTTCTATCTTCCAAGGAGAAAATGGAGTGTTATTTGTATATTATACATAATATAAGTGTCATATTCCATTGAGATTAAGAACGATAAAGCAAATGTGACAAAATGTTAAAGATACTCTGAGAAAGGTATGCAGTTCTGTGTACTAGTCTCACAGAATGGAACTACTTCTGTTAAGTATGAAATTACTTCAAAATAAAAAGTTAACATAATGCACTCAACCTGGGTGGCAGTTACACAGGTAAGTTCTTTGTAATAATTCATGTAATTTTCAATCAAGGAAGGCAAGATACAAAACCATATTTAATACTTTACCAAATCCGTAAGAATATTGATTGTAATCTATTTGCAAGTAGTCAAAACTGATTATATGAATCTCAAAAAAATTGAGATTTATTAAAGAACAAACATAACCACAGTTTCTCAATTTCTTTTGTATTTCTCCAGGACAGCACACAACATTGCTTTCAATATTTAAGAAAAGTATCATCCCAAGAGATATTATAATATATAATTAATATCTTCCTGTATTGTTTCAAAAACGGAACTTATTCCACCAATACAATGTTTAGTTTGCATTAGAAAATGATAGCAAAAAGGAAAAGGTAGTTTCCAAGATTTACAAAATCTCAATTATTTTTTCTTGTATTAAACATCACTTTAAGTGTTCCACCATATTCATGTTGTTAAAAATATTAACAATGTGTTAACACGTATAGGAAATCTATGGCTTTCTTCCCCTTTAGCAACAAGAAAACAGAAATGGAAATGGGAATAAAAATATCTCGTTCACATCAGTAACAAAACAATAGAACACTTAAGAACAAACTTAACAAAAAAGGGACAGGACCTACATTAAAAAAAAAAAATCAGAATAAGGTGGAAAATATACAATGACAATGGAGAAGTCAATATGATACAACTGTCAGTTTTCTGAAACATACATAAATATGATGTGATTCCAATAAGAAAGGCATTTTTCTGTGGGTATGTGTATTAAAACTAAAAATATGACCAAAAGTAGTTGAGAAAAGTAAAAAAAAGAACTGTTGGGTTGGGTTGTGTGGCAGAGGAGAAACAACTGACTTATCAAATTATCAAAATAAACAGTATTAGTATAGAAATAGACAAATAGATGAGTGGAACAGAATAAATAATACAGAAATTGGTTCCATTATATAAGGTAACAGAGTTCCATTATATAAGAATAGTATATGGCAAAAGTGGTCATTCAATTAAATAGAATGAACTACTTAAGAAACAATTCTAGCACAACTAGCTATCCATTTGAAAGAAAGTAAAATTAGCACTCCCAACTTTAGACAAAAAAATTCTAGACCAATTAAAGATGTAATAAAACAAAAAATAAGAGTTTGAGAAAATAGAAGAGACTGCTAGGAACCCAGAAGTACAAAATATGAATATATACTGTTATTTAAAATCTTTAAATGTCCATCAACAGACAAATGGATAAAGAAGATGTGGTACATATATACAACGGAATATTACTCAGCCATAGAAAGGAATGAAATTGGCTCATTTGTAGAGACATGAATGGACCTAGAGACTGTCATACAGAGTGAAGTCAGAAAAACAAATATCGTATATTAACACATATATGTGGCATCTAGAAAAATGGTACAGATGAACCAGTTTGCAGGGCAGAAACCGAGACACAGATGTAGAGAACAAATGTATGGACACCAAGGTGGGAAAGTGGGGGGTGGGGGTGGGATGAACTGGGAGATTGGGACTGACATGTATACACTAATATGTATAAATAGATAACTAATAAGAACCTGCTATATAGCACAGGGAACTCGATTTCACTTCGCTGTACAGCAGAAACTAACACAACATTGTAAACCAACTATACCCCAATAAAAAATAAAAGTATAATCTTTAAACTTCTGCAAGAGCAAAAGAATAAAGCCAATAATCAAAAGATGCTCAAAAATCACTAGCAATCTGGGAATCATAAAGTATTAATATATTCTTTGATTCAGCAATCCCACTCCTGGAGAACTATCACATAATAAAACTGCCAGCACATAAGGAGATATATATGTATATTCCCAAACACATATATGTATACATACATATATATGTATATACTTGAGAGATCTTTATTGCAAATGGTTTATAACAGCAAAAAAAAAAACTGGAGGCAAAGTGAAGCTCATCAATTACAAAATGGTGGAATAAAGTACGGTATATTCATGCCACAGATTATGAAGCCATTCAAAAGAATAACAGAGCTATTCTGATTGACTTAGAGGGACTTCCAAGATGCAGCCCTGATGAGAAAGGCATGGAGGAGGAAAGTGTGCCTACAATTCTGTTTTTGTAAACAAATAATGACCAAAACACTCTCCTTACACAAACAGAGATAGATGTACACATACATGAGCATAAAACATATGGAAGGCTACCCGCTAGATGGTTACATGGGTCAGGAAGGAAGAGAAAACAAGCAAAAAAAAAAAAGATTATATTAAAAAATAAGTGTCATCACATCATATGTACTATGAAAATTTATGTAATTAATATAAAACTGCATGTTTGTGACACTTTAAAGATAAATGTTTTAAGACAGGGATAGTGACTGAGGTATTCAAATTCAAAGAAAAGATCCCCATGCCATAAAATATTAACATCGTGTTCCTTTCTAAGTTTAAAGAAAAACAATGATGTCTTTACAGTTCAAAGAAACAGTGCTACAGTAGAAGCTTTCTTAACCAACTATTGCAACCACTGGATTAACCAATGCTCCTGATACCCCTGTAAACCATACAGACCAATGCCCACTGTATTCTGAATACTAGTGGCTAGGTTCCTGTTCTGAATAATAATAATAACAGCAGCTAACACTTATCTAATGCTTACTATATGTCTGTCACTGTTCTAAATGCTTTACATATATTATTCCTCACAACAACCCTATGAAGAGCCCATTTTATGGATGAGGAAATGAAAGCACAGACATGATAAATTACTTGCCCAAGTCACAAAGCTAATAAGTGTTAGAACTGGGATTCAAATGCAGATAGTTAGGTCCCAGCTTCCAGGCTCTTAACTAGTCTACATAATGCCACTTAAAGTGTCTGCTAACCAAATAAAATGCATTCTTTCAGAACACTTCCAAGAATCAGGTTATCTGTGCCCAAACCTGTGTAAGTCATCTGTACTTGTTATTGTAATTACGTAGTTTAATTATACATTACATAAAAAGAATTGTTTCTATGAAAACTAAATTGACTACTCAGAGAAGTTTCAATAAAGGCAAGTCGTCAAAAAATACTTCTGTCAAATGGAACTGTAAATGATTTCAGGAAAAAAAAAAAATGTAGATATAGGCATCAGCCCGCAGATTACTTAGTTCTTACTGTTCACAGAAACTCAAAATGGAACAGACCAGACAATGCATTATGGATTCAGCCCATGGAAAAAAAAAAGTGGAGTTCAATGCAATCCATGCTCAAAGATCAAGAATGATGAAAAACAAATGTTTGTTTTAAGTTAACTTTTATCAATAAAGATTAACCAACTACTGGTCCCAATCATTTTGGATAAGAGGGCTTCTACTGTATCTTCTCTGCAACAAATTCATAAGCTTTTTTATTAAGGTAGTGGAGCAAAGTCCTAAGAAAAATCAAATCTGCTTTATTGCTAAACTACAACTTTCAAAAGTCAAACTGGAAGTTATTTTATGATCCTTACCCATCTTGTGTGGGTGGGTACTCGCACTCTTGTCCTTTGGGAAATACACCATTAGGATACAGGTCACATATTGGAACTGAGGGAGGGTCTGTTTGAACTTTTGCTGTGAGATACAAATAAAGCATTAACTTCTGTAGTTAAAAACAAAATTAAGCAGTTAGCATTAGTTTTTCTCAGTTCCTAATTGTTATTATATGTCCTGACTTTAAGGAACCTCCCTGGTATCAATTTACAGTTAAAAACAGAAGATATTTCACCACAATAGCCACCTCCTGATTTATAATTAATTACTTGGGAATAAAAATATTCAACTCCTCAGAACTCCATTATGTATTTAAACAGTATATGACTTGGCACAAAGAACACTTCTAATGTTCTTGTCTTCATTTACTATACTGGATATGGAATAGCATACAGAGGCTGGCTTTCGCAAATAAAAATCAAAGAAGCAACAAGAAAATAAAAAAGAAATCCTATAGCGATAAAATAAAAATATAAAGCTATTATGTATTAATAAAATAGGCAAAAAACTTATTCCAAGGGTATATTATGTATAAAGTTAGTATACATAGTATGTATACTATGTATACATACATACACAGTATGTTAGTATGTATACATACCCCAGGGCTAAAAGACTTTAGGTAGCCTTATACAAATTTCCAGATACTTGAAAAAAGTTACAGTACTTAGCATATGTTTTAAGGACACATTATTTCCCAAACTATATTCTAAGACACCAGTGTTCCAAAATGCTTTTTAAAAATATTTAGAGATGTGTCTTCTAAAAATCTGTTTAAATGCGTAAGAACTAGTTCTTATATAGTTCTTACTCTACAAAGAACTTTCTTTTAGTAACAAATGCTGTATCTAAGGAATGTCAGGAAGTTACATAAGACTTAATTTATGCAATAATATATGACTTTCAATGTATACCTGCAGCATGTCACAACTACTGAGTTGAAGTGTGTGGTTTTCTTTTGATTTTAACCAGTCTTAGGGGTTTTTATCTGAAATTTTAACACATATTTTAGATTTCTTTGTTCCGCAATGGGAAATAAAAGGACGCATATGAAGAAAAATATGACAATTTACTGAGCCAAATCATTTATCTACAGAACCATTTTTTGGTTCCCTCTTTTAACCTGAATATTCAATATTTCACAAACACCCACCGTTTTCCTCTTTTTTATGTAATGTTTAGAAGTGTTCTATGGACAAATAAACTTGGGGAATGGTGTTTTAGGTTCCTCCGAAGAGGGAACGTTTAGAATTTGAAATCAAAAACGACCTTAGAGGTCATCTAATTTAGCTTCACACTCAAATCCAGGAATCCTCTAACACCCCTGACGGATGGCACTAAGTGCCTGACAGCGAGGCCATCACTATTCCCAAGCTAAAATACATTCATTTGGGGAGAACTGTAACTGTTAGAAAGCTCTTCCAACACTAATCTCCCTGTTACTTTCATCTGTTAGTTCTACTTAACTCTTTGCAGTTAAAAAAAAACTTACTTTTCATTTCTACTGCTTCCTTCCTCTCTATGATGAGAAACCACTTTAAGGGATGCGGTTCTTAACACTTTCACTCATATTCACCAACCCTGTCAGTGTTCCTTTTAAGTTGGTACTAGAATTGACTTCTATTAATAGTTCAAATAAGGTACAATTAGTATAAGAATACACTGTTGATTCTAAAAATCCTACTGCTATTGAAAGGTTAAGATTCCCAGCTTTCTGGTTCACACTGTATAAGCACTCAAAATCCTTAGGATTCTATCACCTTATACTAACTTTATATATGCTTATTTAAATTTCAGCTTGTTAATATTAGCCTATTGGGCTTCCCTGGTGGCGCAGTGGTTGAGAGTCCGCCTGCCGATGCAGGGGACATGGGTTCGTGCCCCGGTCCGGGAAGATCCCACATGCCGCGGAGCAGATGGGCCCGTGCGCCATGGCCACTGAGGCTGCGCGTCCAGAGCCTGCACTCCACAATGGGAGAGGCCACAACAGTGAGAGGCCCGCATACCAGAAAAGAAAAAAAAAAGAATAAGGATGGGACCTGCACCTCTGCTCCGCAACGGGAGAGGCCACAACAGTGAGAGGCCCGCGTACCGCCAAAAAAAAAAAAAAAATATTAAAAAAAAATAGCCTATTGTCTCAGTTTTCTTTTGAAATCTTGATTTCTGTCAAAGTATTATAATCTTCAGCTTTATATTTCATCTACAAATCTAATAAAGATGCCTTTTATATTGTCCACAAATTATTAAGACAAAATAGTTAAAGGACTCAAAAAGTTCATTAGAGAAAAAATAAAGAATTTGTCATTGAAATAAGTTGAAGCCTAGCCTTTACCACTTATTAGCTGTGACTTGGACAAATGCCTAAATGCACCAAGCCTCAGTTTCCTCATCTACAAAATGAGGAACTAGATGAAATCTTGGATAACCTTTGAAACTTACAACATACTATGTCCAAGTTATTATCTAAAACTATGAATAATTATAAATATCTGTATTGCAGTTATTGTTCACTATCACTTACAATTCTCTCACTTTATAGATGAGGAAAATGAGGGCAGTAAACTGCCCCTGATTACAGTATTTGGCTTATTTCATAAGTGATTTATGACAGCCTACACAAATAAGACATTCAAAGCAAATCAGAAAGCAAAAATCAAAACACAGAAAGAACCTAACATAGAACCTGAAATAAGGCCAATATAAAACCAGATTTGGCTCTAAATCCTCTAGTAGCCAATATCAAAAAAAAGAAAAAAAAAAGGCTAGGTTATTTGCATAGTTCATGGTGCTTCTGTAATAAAACACATTAACTACTCAGGAAAAGCACAATTATTCTTGATACTAAGACCAGACCAAAAAGGGTCTCTCAAGACTGCTCATAAAGAAATATAATGAACAGTAAGTTCAACAACATCCTCAGAGGAGGCACAACAAAGGCTGATGGCATCATACTAAAACATCTGTCAGTGGAAGAAGTCTACCAAGGGCAAATACAAAGCAGCCTCTTAACGCTCCTCCCTGCTTATCTACCTTCATTAGGAAGCAATTTTAGAGTATTTGGAGAAATATATCTTTCTCAAGCCATTCTCAGGTAATACGTCTCACAAGCACACTACGAACAAGGAAGGAACATGACATCATAATACCTGGAGATTCCTGGAATGCAAGTAATCTGTGCTCATTAAATACAGATTATGCTAGGGGCAGAACTGACATCCTGAGTAGAAGGATCTAACCAGGATAGATGCCTGACTAGAAAGAAGGCTATTCCATCTCCACCTAGAGACATATCAGGGGAATGGCTGGCAGAGCCAATAGCTTTCTTAAAAAATAATTTAAGTATTTCAACCCAGAGATAAAAATGAAAGTCAAACCCTCAATATTCTCATTCATAAAATTTCAGCCTAAAGATTTTAAAGGAAGGAAATTAGCCAGACACTCAATGGTCCCCAATAACCAAAGGGCATCCAAGGTTAGAACTTGTTCTGATTCTCAACCCAACCTTTATTCCCCAATACTATACAGACTCCCCTTAGTCTCCCTAAGAGTTTCAGGTCTATGAAGATGTTTGGTTATATCGTTTATAGAAACAAAATACAAGTAGGATCATATTTTAAGTGAATCTGAAATACTGCAATACATGTTATTAATAAAAATTCACCATACACACAAATTTTAAATAATGGGACTCCTCATTAAATATTCCTCAAGAATCTCTTAATATCAAAACTGGCAGGTGAACAGCAAACTATGTTTATCCTATTACCACTTGGTGGCATTAGTCATCACTGACAAAATTATTTGAATTATTCAAATTTTAAATTATAAAGTTTTTCGGAACTCATCCCTAACATGCAGTAAAATACAACAAATTTATTATTAACATCCCCTGGCTGAATAACAGCTAAAAAAAATAACAAGACTGTTAAACCAAAGTACTTGCCAAACAGCTGAGTTTCACTAAATTCTACTTCTATTAAGCCTACATTTATTTCCCTAACATATACCAGGATCTTAAGCAACTTCAAATCTACTCTTCAAACCTGCTGGTTAATAACCACTTCTAATTTGGCAAGTAGGATTAACTAAAGACACTAACGTCCTCTCTTCTTCTTCTTCTTTTTCTTCTTCTTTCCAGTTGCTCCATCTCCATCACCATCTCCATCTAAGAAAACACATGTCAAGTTCACTTAAGCCTTATAAGCAGAGGGACGAAACAAGCACAAGCAGACAAGTACGTACGTATGTACGTACGTACGTACGTACACACACACACACACACACACACACACACGGTGCATCTTAAACAGCATACGACAAAGTTGACCCAATATTCTTAGAATTTTGTATATTGTTAGCTTTAAGTACCAGAATTTGACTTGTATAATCAAAAGCACTAGTAAACTTTACTTTGACTTACTCTACTAAAAGAATTGTTAAGATATTTTTAAGAATAAAAAATGTATTAAATAACATCTTTTTTTAAAAGCAAAGAAAAACAACTAGTGTTACTGAAATACCTGTAATAATGACTGTATGACTTCATCTGAAATAATAATAGTTACAGTTTATATATGCTTTGCAGTTAAACACCTGTATTTCATGACCTCATGTGATCCTAAAGCAACCCTATGAGGTAACAAGGAATGTTTAAGGGACATGCCCAAGATAATCCTAACTGATAAATAGCAAAATTGAACCAAGAATATCAACTGATTCCTAATCCAGTGAGAGGTAAATGGGGTCTCATATTTTAAAATATCTTTTCCTGGGACTTCCCTGGTGGTCCAGTGGTAAAGAATCCACCTTCCAGTGTAGGGGACTCAGGTTCGATCCCTGGTTGGGGAACTAAGATCCCACATGCCACGGGGCAACTAAGCCCATGCACCACTACTAGAGAGAAGCCCACACGCTGCAACAAAGGGTCCATGCGCCACAATGAAAGATCCTGCATGCCTCAAAGAAAGAAGATCCGGTGTGCCGCAACTAAGACCAGATGCAGCCAATAAATATAAATAAATAAACAAATAAATAAAATATCTTCTCCTGCATAGTTGTTATTAGAGAAAAAGAGTTCTCCTTCTTTCTGGATCAAATTGTATACAAAAAAATTTCTACTTTTCCTAGGTTCATAGTTTTCAGATTTTCAAAAGAACCCGATGACCAAAAATAAGAACTATTTCAAAAAACAGCTGGCAAAAGAATACACAAAATAGCCATGACCTGCCTGTCAGTTTTCTTAACAACTTTGCTTGAAGCTCAATGACCATACACTTAAACTTTGAGAAAAAATAAAGAATACGATTATGACCAAGATTAAACAGTGAGTTAAAATATTTTAAATAAAGGTATCAAAAATAGACCTAAGTGTCTGAATTTCTAAAAATGCTGCTCAATAAATTTCAACAATCATTTCTGAAGTATGCTAACCTACCCACAAATAACTGAAATAACTAAGAGCAAATAACTAGGATATTCACTAAGCTTATTTCGGTAATCATTTTATGATGTATCTAAGTCAAATCATTATGCTGCATACGTTAAACTCACACAGAACTGTATGCCAGTTATATCTCAATAAAACCGGAAGGAAACAAATAATGAATGAATAAACAAACGAAAGATGGGAAAAAAATTGCTCAAAAGCTCCCTCAATGAATCATCTCATGAGGCCAGTTTGCACTGTTCACTACACTTTGTCCTGCCCCAAAGTGGTCTCTTTTGTTTGGTTTTAAGTCCCATTCCTTCCAATGAGCTTTCCATCAGCATTCAGCCCACAATTCCACCTCTAAATTTCAATAAATTTTATTGCAGATACCAGTATATCTTTCCAACTCTATATTTTGTCTCTCCACAATAATCAGTTTTCCTTTAGAAAAAAAGATATTGATATATTAGCTTTCCATCCTCTCAAAGACTTCTCACAACAGTTTAATAGTACTGGTTGATCCTCATTATCAAAATGAATTAGGAAAGCGATGAACCCAAACTGGAGAAAGCGATATTCCTAAAATCTTCTTTAGTACACTGAAGATTTCCATTCTGACAAGCAAAATTTCCTCCTTCAACGTCAAGAGATTCATATAACTTTGCAGAGGTGCAATGAACAAGGCAGGCACTGTCTTCAAATTAGCACTGTGATTGATATTCTACACACAGTGGGTCAACAGCAACCTATTACATTACCCTGAATTTACAAATACCTTTCTTGTTAAGAGTTCAAAATATGTTTATAATCTGAAGCATAAACCAAGGCAGAATGGACAAGAGATTTGCTTAAGGAAAAGGAAAAGCTAACTATTCCCTTGAATCTGAAACCAAGCAGGACCCTGTGGGGCCTTCCTGGGGACAGACCCCAAGTCTCCCACCTCTTTTGTAAAAAAGCTTTAGACTCCTAGGCTTTCCCTGAGTTCCAAAGAGCAAATTTAATCAGAGACATGAGAAAAATGCAAAAACAAAGGAAAACAATCAAACAAGACTAAATAATAATAGTTCGGCCATAAAAACAAAGAACCTTTAGTTTCTCCTCAAGGGCTACAGATAATATCTTGAACCATATCCTTGAGTTGGTTTGCAGATACTAACCGCCCCCACCAGGTGGAAAAAGTTAGCTGTATGCTGACCACCAGCATACAGACTCCAGATCAGTTGAAACCAGAAAACTAATAACTGAGAATCCCCAAAAGTCAGCCTGTTACTGCACAACCAACCAATCAAAAGAATGTCCACAAGCTGATCAGGCATCTGGCAACCCTCACCTCTAATGCTGCCCTTAAAACCCTTCTCTAAAAGCCTTCAGGTCTCTTGGGCATGAGCTGCCCATTCTCCTTGCTTGGCATTTTGTAATAAACGCCGTACTTTCCTTTGCTACAACCTGGTGTCTGGGTTTGGTAACAGTTCTTGGCACTTTTTTCCACTAAATTTGATTGTAAGCTCCTTGAAGGCAGAGAATTTATCCTTCTAAAGGAAAAACAACTGCTCTGCATTATCCTAACATGATAAAGTACAGCAGGTATTTGTTGCTAAGGACTGGAAGGCATAAGCCCAAGCTGGCAGTGCTTGAGGCAGAACAGTATAGATCATAGCAATAGATAATTAAGAATGGGAAAGCCCTATCTCCTCTTCTGCCAAAAGAGGCTGTAGAATAAAAATAGTTCTCCTAACTAATCACTCCCTCCACTGTCTTACTGATAGCATCAATTCCTACAATTCCAAGAGTTGCTGTCTTTAAAGAAATCTTTGGCAAAAGCTCCAAAACACCACAAGGATCTGGGGTCAGGAAATTCATAATAGATTTGAGAAGCACTCCAACATGCTCCTTTGAAAATAAAGAGAAGTACCTTTGATAGAGTAAAAGGAATAGACTTGGAATCAGGTGCTAGGTTTGAAACTCTGGCTCTATTATTCTATACAAACTAGCTGTGTCACATTGGGCAAATCATATAACTATCATTTCCTGTTTGCTTGGTTTTTGTGAGGGTAAAATGAGAATGGATGAAAGTATCCTAATATAGTGCCTAGTACATATTAGTTGTTCAATAAAAGTAAGTTAAATAAACATTCAATTTTATCTTATTAATACTCACCCACTACTCGGCCTTTTGTTAAGTACATTTTTAAAGTTGAGATCTGTGTTATTTGAGCATTCAACATATCCAACTTTTTAAAGAGTTGCTAATAACTAAATACATTTTCCTTTTCATCTGTGACATTGAGGCTTTAACATCAATTAAGTAAAACATCAGAGAATATTGGACTATACGGACAAATAAGCAGCTTTGGTTAAATAATGTCATATTTTCTTGCTTTCCTAACCACAAAAATCAAATTAACCATTTACCTTCATCGTCATCAACTCTTTCTTTCTCTTCCAATGCTTGTCTTTCCAACTGTCTTGCTACCTCATCAACCGAGGCTCCTGATTCTTTATCAGGTTCCTGTTGTTCTGCTGATCAAATATAATAACATAAATCAAATCTAATAAAGATCTTCCCACTAGAATATGTTCTAAGGATTCTAAAAAACACGTAAGTCTTCCTGATAAGTGTTCAGAAAACAAAAGCAGAAACATTACTTGAAGCAGAATAAAATTTATTTAATGACAGAAAAATCTTCCATATCTAAGTAGTACTGCCCATTCAACAAAATACTGATTACAAATTCTCTGTGCTAGGAGCTAAACTGTAAGTTGTTCCCTACCCTTAAGTAGTTTTAACTTTTTTAAAGTATTTAACAATTAGACTGCAACAAATAATTTATTAACCAAGCAAGGACTTAAGATGGACCATAAATGCTGAAGGCCTTAGTAAGAGGATTTCTGTGGGGCCCTGGGGGCTTCAGGGGTTCGGGAAGAAAGAAATTGTCAAGCCGGGCTGGGTAAAATAAAAATAAGTAGGAAAAGATATTCCATTACTAAAAAACAAACTTCTCCAACAGCTAAGCACAAGAGCAGGCCCTGCTCTACAAGTGATTAGAAGGTAGCTATAGGAGTAATATGTATGCATAAAAAGAGATAGTATTACCATGTAGCACACAATGAAGTGACATGCTGGCTACAGCAGAGAATTCATCCTGAGAGATACAACTTAAAGATAAATTAGGGTCAAAGATATATTAGGTTAAAGATATATTAGGGTCAGTCTGCTAAACACCTTAAAAGGACAAACTGAAGAGTCTGTATTTCATCTGAAAGCCAGGAACAGCCACCAGACTATGTCCTGGGATTCAATTTTGCTCTGGAAGCGTCCCAGCCCCTACAGCTCTCCCTCTTCAACTCCCATCTAATCAAAATTTCAAAAGGATACAGGTTAACCCTCTCTAACCTCTCTCAACTCCACTTCATCTCTTCTGGCTTCCCCACTGTCCTCTCACTCTTTCTGTGGCTGAGTTTAACAGTACAAATAACTCTTCCTAAAACCAAGGCCTTGATGCAACAAAAACACTGACTTCTCACAATCAAATAGTTAAGTTTCTAACTCATAATATAATGCAACTGAAAACTTTCAGCTATTTTCCTTGCCTTACCAATAGATTTAGAGAAGCTCCATTCGGACCCACAGAATATCCTACCCAGACTGCCTACAAGTGGCATCATAATCCAGGCCTAAAAGCCCAAAAGCTTGACGATACTGTGGGATTAGGCAGGTGAAGAGTCGCACCACCACCACACATCCTGCCATTACTACTCAGTGACAAGAGCGCGTGGGCAGTCACACACATACACACACACACACCCCAAAAGGGCAGCGCGCCACGCAAATCTCTCCGTAAACTGGGATGGTGGGGGGAGGTGCTGCTGAGGCACTAAGACTCAGTTACTCCACCCCCAACCCTCGACGAAAATATGTCCCACGTTGCTCCAGCAAGGAGGCGGCAGTATGGGTCAGAACCAGATTTTTGAGGAGACCAACCCGCGAGGAAGGTGAGAGGGCTGGGCCCTGGGCACGGCTTCAGGTCCGTCGCACCGTCTGCGTGGGAGCTAAGCGCCGGCAATGCAGGGCTCCGGCCCAACGACCCCACAGAAGCTGAGGCACCCTCTTCTCCACCCCTCCCCCACCAGGTCCCTAATACCACGCGAGAAGCCGCCTCTCCCCAGGACTGGGAATCTGCAGCTCGGCCCGGACACACGTTCGGTCCTGGGAATCACTACAGGATTCTAAGTCCCTAGTCCCTGTCAGCCCCGCCGGGCCTGAGTCGAGCCGTTCGGCCATCCCGGCAGGGACTGGGAAAACATAAAAACTCCCTTTACCTGTGGCAGCTCCTTTACTCTTCTTCTTCTTCCGTCTTTTTTTCTTGGCCGCCTCCTCAGCCGTAGAGGCAGCTCCCTCCTCCCTGTCGTCTGGATCCAGGTCGCCATTCAGGTGGCTCCCGCAGGACGCTGCCTCCTCCACACCCGCCATGTTGGCCGAGAGAGCGCAAGGAACTAAGACAGGGCGCCTAGGGCCCGCTCCTTCTTCACCCACCTACACCAGCGACGCCGGAAGCTGCTCTCGATGGTAGGGGCGCGGGGAATGCTGGGACGGTGGAGGACTCGACTGTGAGGATTGCGCGCGGAGCGGGGCTGGGCTCGCCTCAGGCGGGCGTGGCCGTGGAGGTCGGGAAAACCGCGCGAAACCTGACCGCTGTCTCGTCCCGCGCCTCGGGCAAACCTGCCTGCTAGGGTCAAGTTGAATACCCGTGCCTGCCCTGTGGACAGGCGCTGCCCGCGCGCGGGAGAGGGGCCTCTCGGCTGGAACCGGAAAGTTTTATATACGTGGTTTTTTTTTTTGTTTTTTTTTTTGTGCGGTACGCGGGCCTCTCACTGTTGTGGCCTCTCCCGTTGCGGAGCACAGGCTCCGGACGCGCAGGCTCAGCGGCCATGGCTCACGGGCCCAGCCGCTCCGCGGCATGTAGGATCTTCGCGGACCGGGGCACGAACGCCTGTCCCCTGCATCGGCAGGCGGACTCTCAACCGCTGCGCCACCAGGGAAGCCCTATATTCGTGGTTTTATACAGCGCACCGGAAGCCAGGAGAGGGGCGAAAAAATGCCTTCACGTGTACACACTTCTTTTTTATGACTCAAAAGGACTGCGTTTTTATTCACAATTACAGCTCACAGTGAGGCCGTGCAAACACTTAAGGAGATGTACCTACAAAGGGGCCTGACTGAAGAGGCAGTCAGAGGATAAGACATCAGGAGGCGTCTATTATTAGAGAAGCCAAGGAAAGAGAGCGTCTCAAGGAGGAGGGAGTGATCAAATGCGTTGAGTGCTAAGAGGTCAAGTAAGAGGATGAAAAGTGCCAGATGTATATATTATAGTGACATGGAAACCACTGGTGACTTAGCAAGAGCTATTTAGGTAGAGAGATGGAAGCCAGATTAGAGAGTTGAGGAACGAGAGGAAATAGAGAATCTCTTCATCTTTCAAGTTTCAGCTTAAATGTCACTCCCTCAGAGAATCCTTCCTCAACAGTCTATTTCAGGCCCTGCTCATACAACCACTCATTGAATTCTTAACTTTTTTTCATGGCAATTTGTAATGAATTTATTTGTGTGATTATTTGTTTTATGTGTGTCTCTCCAACTACCTTGAGCTCCATGAAGACAGGAACCTCGCCTGTTTTGTACTCATGACCAGCACCTACCTCTAACCTAAAGCATTGTAGGAGCTCAGTAAATACTCATTGTATAAATAGCACTTAAGAAGTGCCAAGTACTTTACATTCATTATCTCATTTAATCCACTTTTGAGTTGGGGAAATTAGAGCTAGAGAGTTTTGGTCACTTGCACCAGGTCATACAGGAAGTAAATAGAGTTAGAATCCAAACCCAAGTAATCAGGCGCCAGAAATTTAGTAATTCTGTATTGTGCCTTTCCAGTTGAAATTCCTAATCAGTTCAATAAATATGTATTGATTGTAGGCTAGAAGTAATTTTTCTTGGTGGAAGATACAAAAGTGAAAAAAAGGTACCTTCAAGAAAATTTAGCATTCAATGAGACATATAAATAAATAAGAATAAAATAAGATGCTAATACTTTCCTTACATCATTTATTATTTTCTATTCCAAGTTAGTCTGTCATATAGATGAAGATTTTTAAAAGGGTCTAAAAGATCTTTAGATTGGGGGCAAGGATGTGGCTGTCAACCTCAGGAGGAATCAAAGCTCACCCTGGTTGTGGTGCAAAGCTACTGCCAAAAGCATCCTTATAAGTAAGATCTGCTGTATGAAAAATGCCTTCAAGCTTTGTTGTGAATCTTCCCAGTTCCACTATAAGTTCTGGAAACACTTGGGCCATGGCTACTACCTCAGACCCAGTCCAGCAGACACAGGATCCTATAGGGTCAGTAGATAAATTTTGACAAAGGGTGTTTGAGGTATAAGTTCATCTACAGAATTATCAATGTCAAAATAAAATTTGTTCAATGAAAAAAGTAATGCTAGGGGCTTCCCTGGTGGCGCAGTGGTTGGGAGTTCGCCTGCCGACGCAGGGGACACGGGTTTGTGCCCCGGTCCGGGAAGATCCCACATGCCGCGGAGCGGCTGGGCCCATGAGCCGTGGCCACTGAGCCTGCGCGTCCGGAGACTGCTCCGCAACGGGAGAGGCCAACAGCGGTGAGAGGCCCGCGTACCGCAAAAAAAAAAAAGTAATGCTAAAGTGCACTGATAACACAAAATACTGTTTCTTTGCTGCAAAGGGATTGTACGCTACTTTTCCCCCTTTCCGAAAAGAGGCAAGAAAATGAAACTTTCAAGGTAATAGTAAAAAAAAAATACATATCTTGACAGTACGGTAGTGAATATTTGCTGGATGATAATTTTCCAGGACACTGCAGAGTCTGAGATAACTGAATAATTATACTTAACAGCCAATCACTCCTTATTTTCACCATTTTTCTTCATTTGGTTTTCTCTATAAGAGGAAGTTGAATGGGGTAAAGGAATAAGAAATGCTGAAAACTTAAGTAAGACTCTAAGAGAACCTGTATTAAATATAACTCAATACCAGCATAGATGAGAATATTTTTTCTAGCTAATCACATGAAGTCATTTTGTCTTAGATGGTTAACTAGATAAGCAGACAAAAATAAGTTTTTTTTTCCTTAGAGAGAGACTTTTCCTATTGTAAAATCACTGTAATAAGATATATTTATTATTTTGTCCCAAAAATGTATTTTTGGTGAGAAAATATTAATTCCAAACTGAGCAACATAATTAGCCTCTGCCTTATTTTCTTTGAAGTCTTTGGTTAGTGGTGTGGCTTAGGACAAATCACTTAATCTCTCCAAATTTCAGTTTCCTTATTTGTAAAATGAGGATAATAATAGTACCACATCATAGGATATGGAAATTAAATTTCAAAATGGAGAAAAAGCACCTGTGACAGCACGACATCTGACACAATAGTGATATGTGTTAGCCAACATTGCTGTTAATAAGCCATGCTCTTGAAATTTTTCCATTTGGGTGTATTATATGATGGCCTAAATATCCTAAGGCACACATGTATTTTGTGACCTTTGGCAATGGGTTAACAAGAAATATATTAAGAAAAAAATGGGAAAGCTTGTTTGCTTGACATTAAGGGAAATACTGAGGATTTTTTCCCATATCTTTATGGTTTAAAAAGTGCTATATAACTATTTTAAAATGTATAGATGATATGGCATAGATACAGATATATAAATACAGTCACATTGGGGGTTAGGGCTTCAACATATGAATTGTAGGGAGGGAACACAATTCAGACCATAACACAGACCTTGCCAAATGTCCCCTTGAAGAAGGGGCAGGGAATTGCTCCTGAGAGCCCCTGGCATAAAGGAATGAAAGAATGTGGTGAGAAATAAAATACTGCCTGCCATATTAGTAAACAAAGGATGTCGCTGTCATCAGTGATTGCAGCCATCCCCAGTGGTGAGCCCTGGGGTAGTTCAGGCTGGAAACAAGGAAACCCTGCCGGCTAGCAGCCATAGGACTGCAGCCACCCCTGATGAAGCAGCCTGAGGAAACACAGGATGCTGGCCCCGGATAGCTGAGGTGCATATCAAAGGAATGATTTCAGTGAGCCCAGACTCTTGCATCTTCCCATACGTAGAAAAACACTAAATTCCTTAACTTGGGATATCTAGTTTTCTTTTATTAACAGTAGCCCTTTGTTCCGACTACGTGGTGGTGGTGCAAAAACTCCCATATATCCTGGCTGCCCGCTTTTGATCTTTGGAACAGTTTTCTCAGCGTTTATCTGAAAGGCTGTCTCCTGGGCTTGAAGTCCTAAGAATGTCTGCCGAATAAAATATAACTCTCAACTTTTAGGTTGTGCATTATTTTTCATTTGACAGTGGCATGTTTAGGGGAAGTTCTTGCTGAGGAGTAGGTGAATTGAGACCAGATTGTAAATAGCCTTCTATGCTACCCTAAAGAGTGGCTTTTATTGTAAGGTCTCAAGGTGATATATGACAAGGGATATTTAGAATGTAATATTTTTAAAAATGCTTAAAATATACCACGACAGACATGTCCCCAGCATGGCAATACAATGAATAATACTGTGTAGCCATTAAAAGCCAGTAAAATGATATTCATGTAGATTCTGTGGATAAATGTATATGGTTATATAATACATACAGATGTCTGCAAGTTAGGGAAACGTGTTCATTTTTGCTTTGTGAAAGATCACTCTGATGGCAGTCTAGATTCTAGAGCAGTGGTTTCCATCCAGTAAATCCATGTGTTTTATTTTAAAAGCCAAATATATTTAAAGAACTGTATTCTATTCTGAGAGTAAGGTACTTTCTAGTTTTTGAAGTTGAACAGTCTTTTAATAAGTCTAAAATTATTAGTATGAAATAACAGAGTAGAGGATGGTTTCTTGTGCCCTGAAAATTTTTTTTAAAAGGGGGGCCCACACCATGTCTGTTCTCAAAACCATTTTTTAAACTTTTATCAGCAGTGATATCCCTATGTCTGATAGCTTGTATTCTAAAGAAAGAAAAATTGGAAATGGCAGAGCCTGCTGGTAGGGGAAACTTGCTAATATGTTATTATTGATAACAATATTGATGAGAACTTATGTGAAGGCTGTTGGGGGCTAGAGAGGAGAGATTGGATTGCAGAAACATGTCTAATTTAGAATTAAGAGAACTTAAATGGCCCATTGAATATGGAGAGGGAGGAGTTGAAGATGACACCGCAAGCCAGGTTTCTGGCTTGGGTTCCCAGATGGATAGCGGTACCACTCCCTGAGATAGGGAATAAAGGAGGAGGAGGAGGTCTTGGAGGAGACGGAAGGGAAGATAAGCTTTGGGCATTTTAAGTTTGAGATGCCTGCATGGCATCCAGGCAGAGATATCTGGTAGTAAGTTAGAAATATGGATCTGGAGATATAGACATGAGAGTCATTAGGGCTTGGGTGTGGTAGAAGGCTTAAGAATGAAGTACTTCAGGGAAAAGGATAAAAAAACCAAACACAACCCAGAGGGACACTAATGTTTGGGGGGTTTGTTTGTTTATAAGAAACAAGGGTGGGAAATTCTGTAAAGGAAACTACAAAAGAATGGTAGGACAAGAAGGAGAAAATACTTTAGAGAATAATCACACGGAAGTAAGGAGAGAAAAAAGTTTTACAAAACAAAAGTTTGGTCAGCTATATTAACTGCTGAATAAAGATCAAGTAGTACAAACTCTTAAACTAGACCATTGATTTTAGCTATTATAGGGCCACTGGTGGGACTTCCCTGGTGGTCCAGTGGTTAAGAATCCGCCTTCCAATGCAGGGGACACGGCTTCGATCCCTGGTCGGGGAACTAAGATCCCACATGCTGCGGGGCAACTAAGCATGCACACCACAACTAGAGAGCCCGCATACTGCAACTACAGAGCCCACACACTGCAACTACTGAGCCCGCGCGCTCTGGAGCCCACGCGCCACAACTAGAGAGAAGCCCGTGCGCCGCTACTGAGACCCAACACAGCCAAAAATAAATAAATAAATAGTTTTTTTAAAAAAGAAGGCCCTGGTGACTTTAGAGAGATCAATATCTTGAAAGGGCACAAAAAAAGGATTCTCACAAGAGATTGGGATGCACTATCCTAGACACTAGCTCATGGAGCAAAGGATCCTTTTATCTCAAAACTACTTCATCAATGACTCTTGAAATGCTCTCCTCTTTTGTTCTCCTGGAGAGTGTCTTTCTTGAAATTAAATGTGACTCCCTTGCCACATTCTCTTCTGTAATTCTTTACCTATTTTAGTTCTGTCCAAAAACATCCTGTTACTTTTGATCTTACAATATATTATTATCTCCTTTTGTAACTGGAGAATAGTTAGATCCTTAATGATAGAACTTCTTTATCTTCCCCATAATCTCTATGTAACATCCAAATATTTAGGCTGGACTTTGGGAAACACATATATGGCTCCAAGCAATATTCCTATAGCCAAGATATCAGTAGTACTATTGCCCACATGGAAGTTTCAAGTGTTCATTGACCAGGGCTACATGGGAATCAGTATCCAGGGTTTACAAAAGAAGATAAGAGCCACATGAAATACTGGAGGACAAATGACAGTACCATTCACAGGCTCTCTCTATCCATCACTCCAGTTAATGATTCCCACTACTTATTAAAGAATGAGGGTTATTTTAGTGTTGAAGGCAGAGGTAGATAGAGTTGAACTAGGAATATACTATGACTGAGGTTGTAATATGGAAAAGGGTTAGACAGAGGTTCTCAAACTTTTGGACACAGGACCCTTTTTATACTTGAAAAATTACAGAGGACCTCACAGATTTTTTGTTTATATTATACCATAGACTGAACATTTGTTTCCCAAATTCATATGTTGAAACCCATGTGATGGTGTTTGGAGGTGGGACTTCTGGGAGTTGATTAGGTCTTGAGTGCTGTGCCCTCATGAATGGGATTAGTACTCTTATGAGAGATCCCAGAGAGCTCCCTCACCCCCTTCCACCATAGGAGGACACAGTGAGAAAACAGCCGTCTACGAACCAGGGAGCTGGACCTCAGCAGACATTGAATCAACTTGACATTGTCTCCCGGTCACTGAGGTTTGGTTGATTTGGGGCAGACACCTGCCAGGACTCCCAGGAGCTGAGAATCCCTAGAGCTCTCAATCCTAATATTGCTTCTGTAACATTTGGTGAAGACAATGAATTTTAAGAAAAGTGGTAAATGCCGCGAGGGAAATGTTCCCAGTACCTGAAGCATTGTCAGCAGACTTTGCTAATGCCGCTAAACAAGCAGTGCTACCAGACACCTGACCATGGAATGACTTCATTCAACCAATAATTGTCATCTGCCACCCACAGGTGTACAGTCAGAGCCAGCAGTACAGACTTGGTCCCTGCCCTCCAAGGCTTCAAGTCTGTATAGAGAGATTAAGAATGTATACCATTAATCAGTGGAAAATAAGGAATAAAGTGCTGTCGGAGCAGTATAGATAGATAGAACACTGAGGAAGTTTTGAGGAGGGAGAAATTCTTTTAAAGGATTTTTTAGGAAGGCTTTGAGTAGGGTCTCGAGTGATGAGGAGAATTTGGATACTGGGTCTGGGACCGTAAACGTCTACTGAACGCTTACTATACACTAGGTACCATGCTAAACACTGTTCTTGTAAGATTTCATTTAACATCCAGGACACACCTAAGGGGTAACAATATTTAATCCCACCATGCCCTTCCCACCCCCAAAGACCCAGCGAGTAAGCAGCAGAACAGGGGCATGAAGGAGGGATGGTGCAGGCAAATCAGAAGAATGCTAAGCAGTTTGGTTTCACTGATGCTTAGAATGTGGAAGATAGGATAGGCAGGGTTGGGACCAGATCATGGAGGGCCTTGACCCTAGGCTAGAATTGGGAGCAAATAATGAAGTCCAAATCCTTTAAAATCTACAATGATAAAGCAAGAAGGCACTGTGTGAGGCAGCTCTAAAATGGCTTTCAAGTTTGTTGTAAGAAATCAAAACCCAATCATCCATATTTAAATGTAGAATTATTTTTATGGCTCAGCTATACAAGTTGCAGTGACATTTGAAGAGATGAATATCAATTCAATAATGGCCTATTTCTGCAAACCCTAACTGGAACTTTTAAATCTACAGTTGGACTCTAAATCTTGAATTAAAAAACCATAAAGTCTTCACCTAACCCAGCATTCACCTAATCCAGTATTCACCTAGCCCATGAATTAAAAATAAGCTCCATGCATAAGAAAGCCCATCTGATGTGCAATCGTTTCATATGGTTTGCATGCTCTAGTTCAATTTCCAGCCCAATCCTGTGCACAGAGGACACCTGGTAGAGGCACAACAGTATAAGGTCCTGATAATACACTGACAGAGCATACTAGCTATGAGATCTTCAGCAATCATGTACCTCTCTTAGCATACTAGCTGGCACATTGGAATTACTCAGAGATGCTCAGAAGGCATCTCCAGGGGCCCTGATGTTGATACACTCTGTGTTCCCCTGTGAAGGCAAACATGGGGCTGAAGGAGTAAGTGGTCATGGGAAAACAAGAGAGTATCACTGAGACTGGAGCTCCTAGCAGCCGTTCTTTACAGGGTGGGAGATCAGAGCCTTAACTCCAAACACACCTGATGTCTTTGATGATAACTCCCTGCCTCCTTCTCTGAGCGCTCTGCTACTGTCCAGCCACTGGCAAAGGTGGTATTGTTGCTCTTTGTGGCACATGTTGTATACAAACCATAGATGAAAAAGTTCTCTTTTTTTATCATTTTGCTCTTTGGGGTGTAAGAGAGCTAATTCTAGAAATAACAGTAATACACTTGAAGAAGAAGGGAGACCTTGCTGACCTTTTCTGAAGTGTTAGTAACTAAGATATTGTGGTATTGGCACCAGGCTAGTTAGACCAATGGAGCAGAATAGATAGCCCCAAACAGCCCCATACACATATGGAAACTTGATATACAACAGAGATAACATTACAAACCAGAGAGGAAATGATGGCCTATTCCAAATGTGGTGCTACAACTGCTGATCTATCTATCTATCTATCTGTCTATCTATCTATCTATCTATCTATCTATCTATCTATCTGTCTATCTAACTATATTAGATTCCCAATTCCCATCATAAACCCCAGATAGACTAAAGAGTTACATATAAAAAGCCAAAATAATAAAACATTTGGAAGAAGCATAAGGAGAATATCATTATCACCTTGAGGTGGAAAATAAATTCTTAAACACAAGAAAACCCCCCACAAATATAAGGGAAAGGGTGGATAAGTTTAACTACATTATAATTAAAGTCTTATGTACAAAAAAGAAATGTACAGAAATTTCATTGCAGCAGTTTGTGATAGTGGAAAATTGGAAACTACCTAAATGTCCATTAACAAGAGAATGTATAAATTATGGACAACTGCTAATTTGTTTTGACCATCCGGCCTCTGAACCTACTTTCCACATGAGGGGATTCCCCTACCTGCTGAGGCAGAGCGCATTTCCACTCTAGATGCCAAAAATGCCAGATTCTTGCTTTCTCAGTCTCTTCTGAAGTTAGGGTCCAGGCACATGATTCAGGCTCCACCAATCCCAAGAGCCTGCCCCAGACTTTCAGGCAGCTGCAGAGGCTGCCTAGACCCCCTTTAGGTGGGAGGAGCAGCTCCAGTGGCTTCCAGAAGCTGCAGTGGCTGTAGCTCTCGTAGCCGTGTCCTGGTCAGGGCCAGCAGTGCGAACTGTACAGTCTCCTCCACAGCTGTGACTGTGGTGTCCCCACTGGATGTTTTCCCCAGCAGTGAAGCCTGCAAACCTGATTCTTCCACCCTTCCAAAGGTTTTCTAAGTTCTTTAATAAATTCCTTTATTTTTGTTTATTTACTTAAATTAGTTTGTTTCTGTTGCTGGCAGCTAAAAATCTTAACCCTGATAGATTATGGATTATGACATATTTGTATAACATACATGAGAATGGCATATACCAAGATCAGGGTACAAAGTTGAGTGAAATCAGGCAAGACTCCTTGGAAATTTCGGTTACATCTAAAATTATAATAATGAAAAAAATGGGGAATTCCTTGGCGGTCCGGTGGTTAGGACTCCACCTTTCACTGCTGAAGGCCCGGGTTCAATCCCTGGTCGGGGAACTAGTATCCCACAAGCCATGTGGCGTGGCCAAAAAAATATATATATTTATAGCAAATGTAGTAAAATATTAAGATTTGATAAAGCTGGGTAGTAGTTTGTTTTATTATTCTTCATATTTTTTGAATATATGAACTATTCCACTACATGCACACACTAGCATACATACATATATATAAACTTTTACTATAATGAGTACACAATTGATCAGAGCAAAACTACTGTATTGAAATTATCTGCCTCTCTTTCCATAAAAGAAGATCCACTTCTAAGTTGGCCTGTATCTAAATTCACTAATAAACATTATGCTGAGAAAGGGGAAAAAAAGACATTGAAAATAGATCTGGGGGGGCATTAAGGCAAGGACTGATATACTGTCTTATATTTGCAAGCATGGATTTTCTTATGACAAGTAAATATATAACCATCATTATGTAGAAATGTGCTTCTATCGAGGGGAGACGTCAAGACATTTCAAACAGCATGACTTCAACAAACATAATTGGGTATTTTTCACATTTATTAATACTAAGTTCCTCAGGTTCAGGGTAAAGATAATGAAGCCAACATTGAATAATTTAATGATAATAAAAAATACTCTTCTAGCTACCCAGGAATGCCAGTTTTAAGCAACTTTTTTTAAAACAAACTTCAGCATCTTTTAATAATTCTTTAAGCATAATTAAAATGCACAAAACTTGTGTGTGTTTTTTTTCCCTAAAAAAAAACTTGTTTTTATTTTAGCCACACGGCATGCAGGATCTTAGTTCCCTGACCAGAGATGGAACCAATGTGCCCTGCAGGGGAAACACAGAGTCTTAACCACTGGACCACCAGAGAAGTCCCACAAAACTTGGTTTTATAAGCCTCATAACTTCCCTAGAACTTTTGTGGAAATGTGAACTTACCCCTACGTTACAGATGTTAATACTGAGGCACAAAGGAGTCAGAAAATTTACAGTCACATTGAGAGTGACAGATCCGGATTTAGCATTCTGATTTCTATTCTGCCTATTGGGTTACATGTCTTATCCCCTCCGTTAATAGACATAAATCAACTCAGAAGTATGCTATAGGTATTTCATCTTCAGAAGTCAGTGAGGCAGCAGTACAATAATAGAAAAAAAATGCACACTGGTTCAAATTCCAGCTGTCATTTACTACTTGTGTGTTTTTGGTCAAATTATTGAATTTCCCAAGCCTCAGTTTCCCCATTTCTAAGAGGAAATAGTAAATATCTTACAGATCAACATTCTTCTTACATTGTTAAACTTCAATTAACATTCTATTGTCATTCTTACTGGTCAATTATTTGCAATCATTTGGATTAATTAGACCCCTGAATACCTAGCTTAGTTTGTTTCAGAGCCATAGGTGCCTATATAGCTGAAAAAATTTACATTAAACTCTTTTAGTGTATTGACAAGTATTTTAGCATATTGGCAAATAAAATTCTGTCCAGAATTAAATTTCAATCCTTTACTAAAGTAGCCACTTTAGTTCTTTGGCACTTTTAAAAATGATGTTCATTCTCTCCTTTCAGTTCTTTAAAATGTGATTTCTACCATTACATTTCTAGGCTTCCTCTCCCCATTGAGAGCAAGGAGGTGTGGCTTGCTTCCCAGCTGGTTTGTCCTGTGGTCCTAAGGCAGACATTATGTGGGAATGAAGGGAACACATGCCAATGTAGCACTTACTGTACCCTTGAAGTGACAGACCTGGAGTATGATCACATAATAAATGACCAGCTGTTCTCTGTGGATCAGATCATCATAGTTTATGTGTTCTCAGCTAAGGAAAAGGACAAGACTATGAAAGAAGTGGCTAAACTGTACGGGGAACTGAACAGATCTAGAAGCATGCCTTGCATTCAGGTGAGTGTCATGTGTATAAAGGCAAATTGTGGAATAATGTTTCCTTGAATATTATACCTTACTACATTTCCTCAGCCAAAGGATCATGGAAGGAGTTTTTCCTCCACTTTTTTTTTATTGAGGTATGACCTTCATATAATAAAGGTCACAAATCTTAAGGATACATAGCTTAATGAACTTTGACCGATGTATACACCTATAAAATCACCACCCAGATCAAGATATAGAATATTTACAGACCGGAAAAACTCCCTCTTGCCCCTTCTCAGTCAATACTCTACCCACCTACCCATCCCAGGTAACCACTATTCTGACTTCTATCACCATAAATTAATTTTGTCTGTTTTAGACCTTCATATACATGGAATCATACAGTGTGCACATTTCAAAACACACAGTACTTTTTTATGTTTCCTCTGTCAGAGAATTAGAATGGTAAAAACCGGTTATGCCAACATCCTCCCACTCTGCATCCATGGCAGACATTACTGATCCATTATTTTCAACTGAGGCTGGACTGGCCCCTAAACTCTTGTTTCTAATTACACTTCACATAGCTACTACAAGTTGATCTGTGTAGGCACTAATGAAACATCTTCTACATGATAGACTTTACCCGCAACACATTTAATAAGTCTCTAAGTCTTATCGATTCTATTACCATGACATTTTTTTTTCCTATTTGTTCCTTCGTTTCAATCCCAAAGCTTCTGCTGTTTTTTTTTTTTTTTTTTTTTTTTGCGGTACGCGGGCCTCTCACTGTTGTGGCCTCTCCCGTTGC
>NC_041219.1:29112303-29115079 GCF_002837175.3 Physeter macrocephalus | reverse complement strand
ACCGGGGCACGAACCCGTGTCCCCTGCATCAGCAGACGGACTCTCAACCACTGCACCACCAGGGAAGCCCAGCTTCTGCTTATTTTAGACTTTCAACACTTCCCACCTGATTTTCTCCAACGGACTCTGGCTGATTTTCCTGCTTCTGTTCTTGGCTGCTCTGATATTTCCTACACATTGCAAGGTGTTCTTTTTAATATCCAAACATGACTGCACCAGGCTTCTGCTTAAAATTCTCTAAAGACTTCTTGTAGGGTCTAGTCCAAGGTCCTTTGTGTGACACTGAGGGCCGCTCCTACTGGGGCTCTTCACACCCGGCCTGGTCAGTTCCCTAACCAAACCCCAGTGACAGCCCCAGGGGATACTTTACAGAACCATTGCAGAGCCCAGGTCTTGTTCTTCATTAGGCTGAAGCATGTGAAAGCTGAGCGCTTGGACCACATTGCCCCTTGTGGAACTACTTTCAATGAGTTGCCTTTTAGGATGTTGCCCTGGATATGCCCTGAGCTTCTTTTGAGGGATGTTAAATTATCTGCTACAGATCCAGTGTCTCCTATATGAAGCCAAATGTAAAAATGTCTCTCTGAATGAGAAGTTAGAAAAGCTTTATTACCCATGAGGAACAGGTAGGTTTCTTCTTCCCTGGTAATGAGATTTTTGGTACCCAACTGAGTTTTTCTTTTCGCTTTTCCTGAAAGTACAGAGCAAAGTTTTAGACTGAATTATAACAATAGGGTAAGAACTTATGGATCACTAATCTGAAATCCATTTCTTCTTTTTGTATCTAGAGCTTCCGGTTATATTGAAATCTTCTCATTGTAATTTTTAAATTTATGATTTTCTTTATGCTATACTTCCTGTAAACCATCTCAGGTCTTTTGCTAAAAAGGCAGAGTATAAACAAACAAACAAACAAACGAATTTAAAATGTAAATTTGGCTAAGGAAATATTATTTTTTCTAGCAGAGTTGAGAGTAAACTTGCAAGGAGGTGACATGTCAATTTGTAACTTTGGATGGGGAAGAAAGAATCTGGGCATAACTGGCTGTGTACCCTACGCTTCCAAAAAGTAGATTCTGTTTTAGCTCATAAAAAGGAAAAGAATGATCCCATACCAGGGACCCTAAAGGGAATATAAATAAAAATGGAGATGGTTATAAAACACAGAAAGTTCATGGGAGAATCCCAGTCTCCCCCAAAAGAGTTGCCTGGCCTTAGTTCTCTTCCGTTCCACCTAACCAAGGACCTGTGAGGCCTCCTGCTTGGTGCTGAAATTGCTGTTATACGTGGAAGCTGAACAGCAGTGGGAATTCACTGGATACTCTGGTGAAAGCATCCAGGGTATAGACAAAGCCCTCAAAAGGGTATCCTGAGCCCCAGAGGCTGTTTGGTGGGTTTGGGGCACACAGGGAGCACAGATTCTGGGAGAAGCAGCCCTACCTTCCCAGCCTGCACTAAAGCTGGAGTCCTCTGCTCACAGGCTGGAAGCTTCCTGACGCCAGGATCCTGTCTTGCTCACATTATAGCCCCAGTGCCTATCACTGGATCTAAGGATGTGGTTAACACTTAAAACATACTTGTCAGGGCTTCCCTGGTGGCACAGTGGTTGAGAGTCCGCCTGCCGATGCAGGGGACGCGGGTTTGTGCCCCGGTCTGGGAAGATCCCACATGCCGCGGAGCGGCTAGGCCCGTGAGCCATGGCCGCTGGCCCTGCGTGTCCGGAGCCTGTGCTCCGCAGCCTGTGCTCCGCAAAGGGAGAGGCCACAACAGTGAGAGGCCCGCGTGCCGCAAAAGAAAAAAAACAAAAAACTTGTCAAATGAATAAATGGACCAATGAATGAGTGAATGATTCTTCATCCTGAGGGCCAGTTATGGGGATATATGGTCACTGCTAATTCTTTCTTGGTCTCATGAGAGGTGCTTCTTGGACTATTTACTTGTGAACTGAGCTAGGTCTCCCCTAAAGAGACAGACAAGCCGAGTGGATGAGAGAGCAAGACTTTAGTCAGGAGTTCAGCTCCTCACTGGAATGATAACAAAGTGCATCAAACCCAAGGGCTCTGATATCCTCAGTGTAGACAGTGCCTGCCCACCTCACCACCCCCTCATGCCTGGCAACTAATAGACAGTAAATGTTTGCTGAACTGATCAGAAATGGCAAAGTCAGAATAAGATCAAGAGAGCAAATATTTATTGAGTGCTTACTGCGTTGCAATGACTGTTTACCTGTAATATCATTTGATTCTCAAAAGAACTCTAAATAGCTGTCTTTCTGCATATGATATTGAGCACAGGTCAGTAACTGAGATGAAGGACAGTTAGTCACTTGTCCAAGGTTACTCGCTCAGGAAGTTGGTGGGCTGAGGTTCAGACCAGGCAGTCTTACACTAGGACCTGTGCTCATAAGCACCACAGCATGCCATATAGCAGTATGGAGTAAGAAAATCAGCAGCTAAGGGAAGCAAGAGTGGAATTGAATGAGGTGAATGGATTGGGAGGAATGGTTCATATTAGCATTTCAGGAATATGTGCTTGGGCTTGTGCGGGTAGGAGGTGTGGAAGGGGCTTCATATGTTTGCCCAGCAGGAATTGTAGAGGCCAGTGCAGCTGATAAAAGAAGCCATCCCTGGCTGAACGCTTTTAAGAATGAGGAAATAATTCCAAAACACTATCTACTTGGATATAATCAGTCCAAGGAGCATTTTTTTTTTTTTCCGGTATGCGGGCCTCTCACTGTTGTGGCCTCTCCCGTTGCGGAGCACAGGCTCCGGACGCG